>NC_056549.1:147500-167500 GCF_910596095.1 Thunnus maccoyii | reverse complement strand
CATAACAAGGGGCTGGTCCAAGGCGAGCCTGGTCGGCCCTAACTATAAGCTTTATCAAAAAGACCTAAGCCTACTCTTAAACATAGAGAGGGTGTCTGCACCCCGGACCCAATCTGGTAGATGATTCAGGAGAGGAGCCTGATAGCTGAAGGCTCTGCCTCCCATTCTACTTTTGGAGACCGTAGCAGCCACCAGTAAGCTGCATACTGGGAGCGCAGTGTTCTAGTGGGATAATACGGTACTATGAGCTCTTTAAGGTATGATGGTGTCTGACCATTAAGGGCTTTGTAAGTTAGGAGAAGGATTTAAATTCTATTCTGGATTTTACAGGAAGCCAATGTAGTGAAGCTTAAATCTCTTTTTCTAGTTTTTGCAGCCTGATAATAATAATCCAGCCTAGAAGTAACAAATGCATGGACTAGTTTTTCTGCATGTTTCTGCATGTGCCTGATTTTTGCAATATTCCATAAGTGAAAAAAGTCAGTTGTTATGTTGTTATATTGTAATGTTGTCATGTTATTATGTTAGGGTTTGGGTTTGAAATGCTGTGTTCTGATTGTTCTGTTGGTCAAGATCCATTCAGTTTGTGTTAAGATGCATTTGAAATGTAAAAAAGCTTCCAGATTGAAAGAAGAATAAAATGTTTGTGAGATATTTTAGTCTTCTGGAGCCTCTGCTGAGCAGATCAACAGCTCTGTGTGTTTGAATATTTTGGCTTCCCGACAGAGAAAAGAAACACCACTGACCTCCACGGCTTCCAGTCACATTCACATTCACACTGTCTGAGCTCACACTTACCATGTTCGGCCAATGAGGTCGAGCTCAAGTAACCTGCTGCTGTCCACATGTAGGCCAGCGATTTATTGCAGTAACTGCTGATAAACAACAATCCCAACATCAACAACTCTACACAATCCACTCATCACAGAAACCAGATCAAATGTTCTGAACCAAACTTTGTGGACTTTTGTTTGTCATCATCAGGTCTAACATGGCCGTCTCTGAGGTGAACGTGGACGACTACAGTGTTTACAGTGAGCTGTCTGATGATGAGCTGCTACAGATCGCTGTAGAACGAAGCCTCACTGACAAAAACCCTCCTGCAGACAGTTATCAGGGAACATCATCATCCTCAGGCCCTCCAGCCCCTGCTGCCCCAAATCAAACAAACCCAAACCCCATACAGAGACATCCGGATCCCCCCAGACACCTGCACTACATCCCTCCACCTCAACCTCCACCTGCATGCCCTGCAGGCTTCCCCAACTCTGCAAACCCCCCAACCACCCTATCACGCTTTCTCTACCAGGCCTTCAAGAGGTATGTCAGTCACTTAAACCTGAAAACAGTTAGCAGTTAACAGTTACGGATGGTAGACACATGAAATAAGTCCAGGACTTTATCATTGGATGTGTTAAAATGTATTTGACTATAAATAGACTTGAAACTTAAAGCAAACACCTCAAACAGTGAACAAACATGTTCAGTGGACATTTGAGCCTCGCGGTGAGCTCAGGTGCAGATAACCTGTCACAAGCTGCTGTCAGAGGATTGGCTGGTACACCTGGATTAGACATCTGAGACCAGCCAATCACAACTGTCTATGAACCTTAAGGGCCCTATTTTAATGATCTAAGTGCACGGTCTGAAGCTCATGGCGCAGGTGTCCAAATCCACTTTTGCCAGTTTAATGGCAGTTTAATGGTGGAAAAAATAGTCATAGTGCCAGACTCATGGTTCAAAGAGGTTGTCCTTAGTCTCTTAATTAATCATGGGTGTTTTTTGGGCATAACATGCAATAAACTAATCAGAGTGTCATCTCCCATTCCCTTTAAAAGCCAGGTGTGCTTGCACCTTGGTGGATTGCTATTATAATGACACATTTGCCAGAAGGAGCGCCTCTCTGCAGAGAAAACAGATCTGCTCGTGCACAAAGTGAAAGCACACGATCCATAACGAGCACACTGCTACTCCTGAACCCCCCCCCCAAGTAAAAGGTAAAATCAGTGGGGTTTTAATTGCTGAAAGTGTGGAAAACTGATCACTGTGCTCGCGAAAATGTCAAAGAAAATGTGTTAAATATTGTTCAGAAATTAAATCATTAATTTTAATCATGTAAAGAATCATCAACACAGTTATCAGGACTTGATCAGGTCTCTAAGGTGCTGAGCAGCTAGAAGCTGTCCAGAGTTCTTTCCTTCTTTAGTTTAATCATTGTTTTCACCTTATTTATTTCTCCATGTGTTCCTCATGTCCTCATGTACTGATGTTGCAGGAAAGTCGATCCGTATCTGATCCGTTGTTCATATCCGTTTGCTGGGTCTTGAGAGACACCATCGACGTGACCGGTCTGCTTAAATACCTGCATGTGTTACCACGATTTGGTAAAATAATCACACAGTTTCATCCATCATTACTGCAATTAGTTAATTCTGATAAATATGACTAACCATTATGTCATGTGTTTTTAAAAATATATTGATGTACACAATAATAATCTTCCACATTATAACAAACACAGCCGCTTTGTGCCCAAAATTACCAAATTAAGAAAAGAACTCATCTGTATATGTATACATGTCACTGACATCACCCACTGGTTTGTGCACTGCTGTTTTGAAGTCTCAAGTTTAGCAATTTGACCGTCGCCATCTTTAACTTTTGGAGCCAGAAGTGACAATATTTGGATGAGAGAGTGGAGCTGACGCTAGTGCTAGCTGCTAGCTTGTTAGGCATGGTGCATTTACAGTCTGTGGTTAACTGTGATAATGCTGATGCTAATTTTTGCTAGTGAAAAACAAGCCTAAAACCATTAAAGCTAAATGTACTTACCAGAAAAACTGGACGTTTGACTCCTTAGAGGGTCTTTTTGTACAAACAAACACTGAACAAGATTTTTTAGGCACCCAAAATTTTACGATTAACTGTCATGAATTGAAAACACAACGTAATCAACATTGTCGCTGTGGTAGCGACTTATCAATCATACAAGCCACACCCTAAAGCATACGCTGCTTTATCATCTATTTTACTCTAAATGGGGCAATAATTTACAAAATGAACATCATGCTGTACTGAAGAAGACTTGATACTAGCGATTGAGACCATGAACTCATTAGGAAAGTGTTTATTGAGGCGATAAATCAAGTGAGCAACAGGGTCATTTTCTCATAGACTTCCGCACAATTGGACCTGTTCTTGCAGCCAGTGGAGTCGCCGCCTGCTGGCCGTTAGAGAGAATGCAGGTTTAAGGTAGTCCCACATTGGCTTCACTTTTCAGACCCAGAGCTTCCCGCTTATGGACGATAAAAGAGTTTCTGGCTGTTTGTTGTTTTCTGGATGTTCTTTATGTGTTTGTTGTTTTCTGGATGTTCTTTATGTGTTTGTTGTTTTCTGGATGTTCTTTATGTGTTTGTTGTTTTCTGGATGTTCTGTTGTGTGTTTGTTGTTTTCTGGATGTTCTGTTGTGTGTTTGTTGTTTTCTGGATGTTCTTTGTGTGTTTGTTGTTTTCTGGATGTTCTTTGTGTGTTTGTTGTTTTCTGGATGTTCTTTGTGTGTTTGTTGTTTTCTGGATGTTCTCTGTGTCTGTTTTTTTCCAACTGTTCTCTGTTTCACTTCCTTCCTCACAGTGTTTTTCTGTTGGTCTCAGAGAGTTTAGTCCTCTGCAGTCTGTGATTATGAACGGAGATGTAGAAGCTTTGCTGGATTTGGTCAGACAGAAGTCGAGCAGTCTGATGGAGCCGAACAATGAAGGTTGGATCGCTCTTCATGAAGCTGCTTATTACGGCCAGTTGCCGTGTGTCCGGATCCTCATCAGAGGTGAGGAGTGCAGTTTTTAACCATTACATCACGTATGATGAAGTCTGTTTTTTAGAGTCTGTGTTTTATCTAAAGGTCCTTCCATTACAACCTAACAGCAGTTTAAAATCTTGTGTCTGCTGACCTCCAGTGCTTTAACTTCTCTTTGCTGCAGTGGACTACAAGCGTAGTCCAGGACCTTGTGACATCACTGGTGGGTGTGGTTACGTCAGTGCTGGCTGACAGACAGAGTAACAGAAAACACAGCTTCTAAACCTGCGTTACTATTTAAATGTAAAATAATAAAATGTTTAGTTCAGTAAAAGTACAGAATGTCTTCTGAGTTTCTATAAACTCTTAAAGGTGTCCCACAGGAATCCATACTGGGTCCTGTTTTATTGTCTGTCCATATGAATTATACTGCCTTATTATTACATTGTAGGTTAATCAGTATGATGACACTGCTTTCAGTAAGGGGTCAAATATAAATCCTAAACTTAAACTTATTGTTAAATTGTGATAAAAGGTCAAATGTAAGTTATACTTATCATATATTAAACATCTTTACCAACGTGTTAATAAATCAACAGTTTCTTTCACACTTCACCTTTACTTGAATATTTTCAAACTGGAAGCTGTTTATGTTTTACTGTTAAACAATTAGCCTTTTGTTTAATTACCATAAAACCATTGAGTTCCTTTCAGTTGTGCCTTCAACTCCACGAGTTAAAGGCCAACGACCAGGCTCGCCTTGGATCAGCCCTTAGTGATGCTGCTATAGGCCTAGACTGCTGAGGGACTTCCCATGATGCACTGAGCTCCTCTCTCCTCCTCCTCCTCTCCATCTGTATGCATTCATGTACCATTACTGCATGTTACTAACTTGCCTACTAATCCTAGAGTTCTTTGTGCTTTCTCATCGGCAGGAAACCCCAGGGACCAGGCTCTGGCTTGTGGCCATGGGGATGTCCTTCTCCAGCTGTTGCTGCTGTTTGTTGTTGCTTGTCATATATCTATTGTTGTTGTTGTTGTTGTTGTTCTGCTTCTCCGTGTCTCCCTCCCTCCTTCTTCCTCTCTCATCTCAACCAGTCGAGGCAGACGGCGTCCACCTACAGTCCGGTTCTGCTTGAGGTTTCTTCCCGTTAAAGGGGAGTGTTTCCTGCTGCTGCTGATGTTGGGTCTCTGTAGATTGAAGAGTTCGGTCTAGACCTGCTCTGTGTGAAAAGAGCCATGAGATGACTTTTGTTGTGATTTGGTGCTTTATAGATAAAATTGAATTGAACTGAATTATTATTGTTATTGTAATTATAGTAATGTAATCGAATAACGTCCTGGTAATAATAATGTTTCTGCTACCAATCACTTATTATAACTGGTATGATCTTATAAACTGATTATAACTGATAGAGGCTGGAAGACTCAAAATAAAACCCTGGTTGTGACAAACAGACCAGGACATGTAAGTCACACCGGTAGACGTTGACCATTGACCTCCCTTCTGTCCTCAGCTCATCCCGACTCGGTGAACGCGTGTAGTTTGAGGAATCAGACCGCTCTGCTGCTGGCCGCCGGGCGAGGACACGCTTCATGTGTCGAATATCTTCTGAAACATGGAGCCAACATCAACATTGCCAACAAGGACAGAGAGACTCCGCTGTTCACAGGTGAGTTGACCTCACAGCTGACATCACAGAACCCACTTCCTCTTTCTTTGTATATGAAGCTAAAGATGACAAGCAGAAGAACTCTTGAACTCTTATTACGTTCATGGTCCTGGTCTTAAAATAGTTCACTGAGGAATAATCCTGACTCTGTGCTTTCAAAATGTTTAGTTTGTTAGAGCTGAGGAAGTGTTCATTGGATGTCATTGCAAATAACAACAACAACAAACTCCTCCCTGCCATTGTTATTGTTGTCTCTTAGCCTCGGACTGTTGGTGGAAGTTGGTGGTTTGGATTCTTAGAGGCGCAGAGGGTATTTTTCCACACATTGTCCCAAGATATGTCTTCATCCTTTAGATCAAAGTCTGTCTTCCATACTCTGAGCATTGACAGGTCCTTCTGTTGTCCAGATAGTTTGGAGTATATTGTTGATACAAATCCCCTGGTGAGGAGAAAGTGTATCCAGTTGTTGGATTTGGCAGGAGCGCATTTGGTTATTAGTAGTAATTCATAATTATCAGAGACAATTATAATATCATTATTATAAAATCAAGCAATTATTAATATTAATTAATAATACGGGGCACCAACTGTTGGATCTATGAGGAGCACAGCTGGTTATTAGCAATAATTAATAATCAGCAGAGATAATTATTAATTATAAAATTAATAAAATTATTAATATGAATTAATAATTATGGGGCACCACCTGGAAACTGGGACCAATGACCAAACAATAAGGTAGTCTCATAGAATGCTAATAACGGAGGGATATCAACATTCACAGGTGAACGAAGAAGGTTTGAATTCGAGCTCTGGCTCCCTCGATCAGCCACTTTTAACAATATATAAAACACAATAATGACAAAAGAACTTCTCTTTAAAGGTATAACAGGGTTTATTAAACAAAGTTAGCAGATGCTCTGATCAATAAACCACTGTGTGTGTGTGTGTGCAGGCGTGTGGGCGGCAAGATGGCGACATGATCTATTGTGATGACGTCGAGAGTTTAGATGGTGGACATGACTATGGCAGGAAGTCATGTCATGGCGGAAGTGACTCCGCTAGAACAATAGCAAAATGGCGTCGAACAGACTGCCCAATGAGCTGAGGGCAATCTTGTAACGGTTAGTGTCAAAGTTTCAATGGAGTAACATGCAGTGATGATAAATGGGGCAGACCTTAAGATCAAATCAGGGCTGTAAAAATTCCTCGCCTTTTCCTGGGATTGATGCTCACCTCCGGCGTTGCCACACACTCTTGATCCATAGCTTCCCTGTGCCTCTGGACTGTCGCTGGCACTCAGGTGTTCCCTCTGCCCCCCTGCCGAGACCCTCACAGGAACTCAGTGAACCACTGATCCTTACGTTATTTCTCTTGTTATAGTCTTCGAACAGGGCAAGCTTGTGCTGGAGTTTCTCGAGCCCCGAGCTGTTGTCGAGTACTTGGTGTTTATGGTCCTCTTCTTGACTTGTACTCTCTCGACTTTAGATACCAAACCCTGAACAGTGTCCATGTGGGCATCTAAATCTTTCTGCAGCTTTTTAATGGAGTCTTTCACACTCTCAACTGCATTATTAATTGCATTGGTGACAATGGATCTTTTGGCTAAAGCAAAAGAGAAAGTTTCCTCTGTGCTAGCATCGGTAGCTGCAGCGCTGTTAGCATCCTGTTGTTTTCACTTCACCACTGGTGTTTTGGTTGGCGATGCTAAACAGTTTCTTGTTGCTTGACATCTTATATAGTTCGTATGACCAGACAAAGTACTGCTATACGTCTCTGAAGTCAAATTATTTATAAAATTGGGGATGCCGTGGGAGAGCCTTAGAGTCTTCCAACAATTGCACTTGAAGGTCACGTGACCACAGCCTCTGAGTGTTGTTGTTGTTGTCTCTCAGCCTCTGACTGTTGTTGTTGTTGTCTCTCAGCCTCTGACTGTTGTTGTTGTTGTCTCTCAGCCTCTGAGTGTTGTTGTTGTTGTCTCTCAGCCTCTGACTGTTGTTGTTGTTGTCTCTCAGCCTCTGACTGTTGTTGTTGTTGTCTCTCAGCCTCTGAGTGTTGTTGTTGTTGTCTCTCAGCCTCTGACTGTTGTTGTTGTTGTCTCTCAGCCTCTGAGTGTTGTTGTTGTTGTTGTCTCTCAGCCTCTGAGTGTTGTTGTTGTTGTCTCTCAGCTTCTGACTGTTGTTGTTGTTGTCTCTCAGCTTCTGACTGTTGTTGTTGTTGTCTCTCAGCCTCTGAGTGTTGTTGTTGTTGTCTCTCAGCTTCTGACTGTTGTTGTTGTTGTCTCTCAGCCTCTGACTGTTGTTGTTGTTGTCTCTCAGCCTCTGAGTGTTGTTGTTGTTGTCTCTCAGCTTCTGACTGTTGTTGTTGTTGTCTCTCAGCCTCTGACTGTTGTTATTGTTGTCTCTCAGCCTCTGAGTGTTGTTGTTGTTGTCTCTCAGCTTCTGACTGTTGTTATTGTTGTCTCTCAGCCTCTGAGTGTTGTTGTTTTTGTTGTCTCTCAGCCTCTGAGTGTTGTTGTTGTTGTCTCTCAGCCTCTGACTGTTGTTATTGTTGTCTCTCAGCCTCTGAGTGTTGTTGTTTTTGTTGTCTCTCAGCCTCTGAGTGTTGTTGTTGTTGTCTCTCAGCTTCTGACTGTTGTTGTTGTTGTCTCTCAGCTTCTGACTGTTGTTGTTGTTGTCTCTCAGCTTCTGACTGTTGTTATTGTTGTCTCTCAGCCTCTGAGTGTTGTTGTTGTTGTCTCTCAGCCTCTGACTGTTGTTGTTGTTGTCTCTCAGCTTCTGACTGTTGTTGTTGTTGTCTCTCAGCCTCTGACTGTTGTTGTTGTTGTCTCTCAGCTTCTGACTGTTGTTGTTGTTGTCTCTCAGCCTCTGACTGTTGTTGTTGTTGTCTCTCAGCCTCTGACTGTTGTTGTTGTTGTCTCTCAGCCTCTGACTGTTGTTGTTGTTGTTGTCTCTCAGCCTCTGACTGTTGTTGTTGTTGTCTCTCAGCCTCTGACTGTTGTTGTTGTTGTCTCTCAGCTTCTGACTGTTGTTGTTGTTGTCTCTCAGCCTCTGACTGTTGTTATTGTTGTCTCTCAGCCTCTGACTGTTGTTGTTGTTGTCTCTCAGCTTCTGACTGTTGTTGTTGTTGTCTCTCAGCCTCTGACTGTTGTTGTTGCTGTCTCTCAGCCTCTGACTGTTGTTCAAGGTTAATTTATTGTCATTTGCATACTTACACATGAAATGATATTTGTACTCAGGTCCAGCAGCGTACAATACAATAAGTCTAAAAATAATCTACAATAATTAGTCCCATACTAAGAATAAATAACAATAATAAGCATATGTAATAAATACCGTAGTGCAGTGGATTAAAAAAACTGAGCAGCATGTTAAGTTAAGACAACATGGCAGCATGACAGATAGCAGGCAGAACGGTGAAAGTGCATTAAATGAGGCATGGAGTTCACCAGTCTCTGGGTAGAAGCTGTGTTTGAGCCTAGTTGTCCTGGTCTTAATGCTCCGCAGCCTCTTGCCGGAGGGGAGCAGGTCAAACAGTCCATGGGCCGGGTGAGTAGGGTCCCCAGTGATGTGGGCCGCACCGCTCCTGCACCTGCTGATATAGATGTCCTCAATGGAAGGAAGGCTGCTGTGAGTGATCTTCTGGGTGGTTTTCACCACCCTCTGCAGCGCCTTCCTGTCAGCAGCAGAGCAGTTCCCATACCAGGTGGTGATGGAGAAGGTGAGTGTACTCTCCACCGCACACCTGTAGAAAGCTGCCAGCACTGAGGTATTGAGGCCGTTCTGCCTCAGCCTCCTGAGAAAATAAAGGCGTTGGCCTTCTTTAAGATGTTAGAGGTGTTTATGGTCCACATCAAGTCCCTGGAAATGTGTACTCCAAGGTACTTGAAGCTGTGGACCGTTTACACAGCTGTTCCACTGATTAACAGGGGGGATGGGATGTGGCTTCTCCTCCTAAAATCCATGACTAGCTCCTTCGTCTTCCCCACATTGATGTAGAAGTTATTCTCCCCACACCAGTCGCTAGTCCACCAGATCTTACACCTCCTGCCGGTACGACAGGAGTCTCTCAGCCTGACTGTTGTTGTTGTTGTCTCTCAGCATGCGAGCAGTCGAGTGAAGCTGTGGTGGAGCTGCTGCTGAAGTTTGGAGCTCAGGTGAATCGCTGTAGCAGTCAGGGAGGAAGTCCCCTTCATGAAACCTGCAGACATGGACAACTGCAGCTCTGCAGGATGTTAGTGAAGGCCGGAGCCAAACTGCAAACCAGAGACATCTTTGGCATCCAACCAATTTTTACTGCCTCACAGCATGGACATGCTGACATCATCGACTTCCTCGTCAAGAAAGGTCTGCCTTCCACACTAAAAATCACTGGGTTAAAATGTTTGTCTTTTAGGTGCAGATATAAATGGACAGGCTGATGTTCAGATTCAGAAAACTTTATTGGCAATTAATTTACAACTTAGTCAGAGGCAACGGATAGATACATGGATACATGGGTCAATACAAGGAAACAATGAGCAGCAGTAAATAAAAGATTTTGTTATAGTTCATATAAATAACCGAGTTTAAAAGAATGTAACAGTCATTTAAAATGACTACTGTCTGTGTTCACTGGACAGAATATGGTCAGACTGGCTGATAATTCCTTTTGCTTACTGGGCCTCATGTTTCTCCCAGAGGGAACACAAGTCTCTTTGCTGAACTCCAATTACCTTGGAGCAGACCTTAAAGATATCATTTAGGCATTTCACAAGAAGTCCTGCAGCTGTCTGTATGCGTAATAAAAAGCAGGGGGGACAGGACACGACTCTGGGGTGAGCCTGTATGTGAGAGCTTGGTGTCGAACACATGTCCATTCAACAAAACCTGCTGTATTCTGTCTGTTAGAAAATCTAAAAGCAACATCAAAAGCTGCTCATTTGGTAATTTAAAATAAGAAGCAAGTCAGCCAATCAAATATGAGGCTGTATCTTGTTAAAAACCGAAAAGAAATCAGCAAATAAAAGTCTCACATGCGATTTGGGTTCCTTGAGGTGCTTGTACACACTATCGAGAATGAACAGTTTCCTCCACACCTGTAAGTGCAACGGGTCTAGATTCATTATGTTCTTCTGGATTTTTTGATTTTGGGATGGGTATTATAGTGGATGTTTTCCAGATTGTAGGTATCTGGCCAAGTTCGGCACACATCTGGAAGAGTTTAGTGAAGACCTCACTGAGCTGCGCCCTCAGATGGTATCAGAACCAGCATTCCTCCTTATGTTCATCCTCTTAAATAGGGCTGTGACACATTCCTGAGATATCACAATATCATTCTGAGGTACATGAGACCCTCTAAGCATGGAAACATTTTCAGAGAATTCAGACCTTTTGAAGCGAGAGAATATCAGAGTCATCCACCCCATTTACACTGATGGATTGTTTAGTCTCATTTGCACATTGATTAAATGAGGCTATTGATGTTTAAGTGTCAGTGTCTCTCAGGTGCAGATATAAATGCAGCAGCTAAAGACGGAGCGTCTCCGCTGTTTGAAGCCAGTAAGAATGGTCACATCTCTGCTGTGGAGATGCTGTTGTCTCTGAAGGCCGACGCTAACAGATCGACAAGGTCCGGCCTGCTGCCTCTCCACGTGGCTGTTCAGAACCATCACACACGGTCAGATCCTGAATCTGAAACTCCTCTGTGTTCAAATTTTCACTTGATGAATTGACAAACTTCCTTCAGTTTAACACTTTTGGTCAGTATCAGAATGTTCAGCCTGCTTACTTCCTGTTTGTACTTTGCAGGATCGTGACGATGCTGATGGCAGTGACCAGCAGGGTCAGCATTCAGCACAGCGGCATCAATCCTCTGCACATCGCTGCAGAAAAGGACAGGGACAACATCTTGGAGCTGCTGATTGAGGCGGGATTCGATGTCAATGCCAAGCTGTCGCTGGAACGCTCCAGCATGTACGAGGACCGGCGCAGCACGCCGCTCTACTTCTCTGTCTACAATGGGAACCTGGAAGCCGCCAAGATGCTACTGGAGGCTGGAGCTGACGCCAACCTGGAGGTTTTTAACCCGCTGCTCATCGCTGTGCGGCTTGGCTGGACGGAGATGGCAGCGCTGCTGCTGAGGTATGGCGCTGATGTCAATGCTCAGATCTCCACCCAGCCGTCCTCGTTCCCATCAGCCATCCTGCTCAACATGGAGTCTCTCTCCATGCTCAAACTGCTGCTGGACAACGGCTGTGATGCCCAGCTTTGCTTCGTCTGTCCCTATGGACAGAAGCCACATCCTGCCATCTCACTGGCACGCCATCCCATCGAGGAACTGCTGGTCAGCGGGGATGCACCGCCACAGCACCCCATTCAGGTGAGGGCAGAAATATCTGTCCTCTGAGCATTCTCTGTTCTCTGAGTGCCCTCTGACTGTCCTCTGTCCTCTGAGTGTCCTCTGAGAGTCCTCTGAGTATCCTCTGTCCTCTGAGTGCCCTCTGAGTGTCCTCTGAGAGTCCTCTGAGTATCCTCTGTCCTCTGAGTGCCCTCTGAGTGTCCTCTGAGAGTCCTCTGAGTATCCTCTGTCCTCTGAGTGCCCTCTGAGTGTTCTCTGAGTGTCCTCTGACTGTCCTCTGACCTCTGAGAGTCCTCTGAGTATCCTCTGTCCTCTGAGTGCCCTCTGAGTGCCCTCTAAGTGTCCTCTAAGTGTCTTCTGTCCTCTGAGTGTCCTCTGAGTGCCCTCTGAACGTTCTCTGTCCTCTGAGTGCCCTCTGAGTGTCCTCTAAGTGTCTTCTGTCCTCTGAGTGTCCTCTGAGTGTCCTCTGAGTGTCCTCTGACAGTCTCTGTCCTCTGAGTGCCCTCTGAGTGTCCTCTAAGTGTCTTCTGTCCTCTGAGTGCCCTCTGAGTGTCCTCTGAACGTTCTCTGTCCTCTGAGTGCCCTCTGAGTGTCCTCTAAGTGTCTTCTGTCCTCTGAGTGCCCTCTGAGTGCCCTCTGAGTGTCCTCTAAGTGTCTTCTGTCCTCTGAGTGCCCTCTGAGTGTCCTCTGAACGTTCTCTGTCCTCTGAGTGCCCTCTGAGTGTCCTCTAAGTGTCTTCTGTCCACTGAGTGTCCTCTGACAGTCTCTGTCCTCTGAGTGCCCTCTGAGTGTCCTCTAAGTGTCTTCTGTCCTCTGAGTGTCCTCTGAGTGCCCTCTGAGTGTCCTCTGACAGTCTCTGTCCTCTGAGTGCCCTCTGAGTGTCCTCTAAGTGTCGTCTGTCCTCTGAGTGCCCTCTGAGTGTCCTCTAAGTGTCTTCTGTCCTCTGAGTGCCCTCTGAGTGTCCTCTGAGTGCCCTCTGAGTGCCCTCTGAGTGTCCTCTGACAGTCTCTGTCCTCTGAGTGCCCTCTGAGTGTCCTCTAAGTGTCTTCTGTCCTCTGAGTGCCCTCTGAGTGTCCTCTGACTGTTCTCTGTCCTCTGAGTCCCCTCTGAGTGTCCTCTAAGTGTCTTCTGTCCTCTGAGTGCCCTCTGAGTGTCCTCTGAGTGCCCTCTGAGTGTCCTCTGAGTGTCCTCTGACAGTCTCTGTCCTCTGAGTGCCCTCTGAGTGTCCTCTAAGTGTCTTCTGTCCTCTGAGTGCCCTCTGAGTGTCCTCTGACCGTTCTCTGTCCTCTGAGTGCCCTCTGAGTGTCCTCTAAGTGTCTTCTGTCCTCTGAGTGCCCTCTGAGTGCCCTCCGAGTGTCCTCTAAGTGTCTTCTGTCCTCTGAGTGCTCTCTGAGTGTCCTCTGAACGTTCTCTGTCCTCTGAGTGCCCTCTGAGTGTCCTCTAAGTGTCTTCTGTCCACTGAGTGTCCTCTGACAGTCTCTGTCCTCTGAGTGCCCTCTGAGTGTCCTCTAAGTGTCTTCTGTCCTCTGAGTGTCCTCTGAGTGCCCTCTGAGTGTCCTCTGACAGTCTCTGTCCTCTGAATGCCCTCTGAGTGTCCTCTAAGTGTCTTCTGTCCTCTGAGTGCCCTCTGAGTGTCCTCTGAGTGCCCTCTGAGTGCCCTATGAGTGTCCTCTGACAGTCTCTGTCCTCTGAGTGCCCTCTGAGTGTCCTCTAAGTGTCTTCTGTCCTCTGAGTGTCCTCTGAGTGCCCTCTGAGTGTCCTCTGACAGTCTCTGTCCTCTGAGTGCCCTCTGAGTGTCCTCTAAGTGTCTTCTGTCCTCTGAGTGTCCTCTGAGTGTCCTCTGAGTGTCCTCTGAGTGCCCTCTGAGTGTCCTCTAAGTGTCTTCTGTCCTCTGAGTGTCCTCTGAGTGCCCTCTGAGTGTCCTCTGACAGTCTCTGTCCTCTGAGTGCCCTCTGAGTGTCCTCTGACAGTCTCTGTCCTCTGAGTGCCCTCTCAGTGTCCTCTGAGTGTCCTCTGAACATCCTCAGAGACCTCTGTCCTTGTTGCAGTTCTGTGAGGCCGTCTCCAGGCCGTCTTTCTTTCGTGTCTCTGGTCCAATCATCTCGCTGCTGCTGGACTATGTTGGACACATCCGTCTCTGCTCTCGGCTGCTGGAGGTTCTGGAGAGTCGCAGCGACTGGGCGCCAATCAAACTGAAAGCTGGTAAGAAACACATCAAACCTGACAAACTGTTGTCATAGCAACTGTAATTATGGTAACAGCTGCTAAAAGGTTCCTTTTCTTAGAAAAGTTTTCCATGTTCCCATAAAAGGTCCATAAAAATGTCCCTGAGAACGAGAAAATATTTCTCCAATAAAGTTCTCAGAGTTCCTGTTAATCTCTCTCTGATGATGTCAGAGGTCACATGACAAATGATGTCATATTAAATCTGTTGAAACAACAACGTGAGCTCAGTTATGGATCACTGTGATTGGCTGGCTGGAGACAGAACTGATTGGAGGCAGGACTGAGTAGAGGGACCTGGAACTGTTGTCATAGCAACAAGTCCTTGAACCCAAACCTGCAGTCAGCTGATCAAGTTCGAGATGATTCAGATTATATATTATAGGTTATTGATCAATCATTGATCAGCTGCTCTTATTATCACAATTAAACCCTTGTCCAGACTGTTGGACCATCTTTTCTCACAGTTATTAATAGCAGTCTGTCCTCTGGAGAGGTTCCTGTTCATTTTTTCCTTTCTAAAATCTTAGAAAAGGTTGTCTATTCTCAGCTCATGGACTTTTTAAATTAACAAAATATTCTTGAGATTTTCCACAGATTTTCATTTTAGAACATTGCACAGCACCGAATCAACACTTTTAAGAGTTTTTAATGACATCTTTTTAGCTACTGACTCTGGTCACTGTGTCGTTCTTGTACTTTTATATTTGACTGCAGCTTTTGATACAGTGGACCATGAAATCCTGATTGCTGGTTTGGAGCAGTGGGTGGGCATCAGTGGCACAGCACTTGAATGGTTCAGGTCCTACCTGTCACATCGAACCTTCTGTGTCTTGATGACTCTGTGTCCTCCACTGCTCGGGTACCACAGGGCTCTGTGCTTGGCCCTCTTTTATTTTCCAAACATGGCATTTCTTTTCATTGCTATGCGGGTGACAGTCAGATCTATGTCCCCCTAAAAAAGTCAGACTCCTACAGTGTTAAGCCGTTGCATGAGTGTTTACATGACATCAAAGCCTGAATGTCTCTAAACTTCCTAAAGTTTAATGAAAAAAAGACAGAAGTCATGGTCTTTGGTGGCACTTCTGTGACCCCCCCGGTTGATCTGGGTTCTTTGGCACAGTATCACAAGCCAACTGTGCACAATCTGGGGGTAAAAGTGGACACAGACCTTAAATTCGACAACCAGATTAAAGCTGTGGTGAAGTCAAACTTTTTCCAGTTGAATTAAACCAGTCCTTCAGAGACGGCACTTTGAGACAGTAATCCACCACTCGGCTGGATTACTGCAATGCACTTTATATGGAGGTTAGTGCGTCCTCCATTGCTCGTCTTCAACTGGTGCAAAATTCTGCTGCACGTCTTTAAACTGGCACAAGCAAATATGAGCACATTTCACCTATTTTAGCTTCACTCCACTGGCTGCCCGTCCATTTCAGGATTCATTTTAAAATGATTTTATTTGCTTTTTAAAGTCTTGAATGGCCTAGCTCCACCTTACCTCTCTGAGCTGCTGCACCCCTACACTCCCAGCCGCTCTCTCAGGTCAGCTGACCAGCCGCTCTCTCAGGTCAGCTGACCAGCCGCTCTCTCAGGTCAGCTGACCAGCTGCTCCTGACGGTGCCTAAAGCGAGGCTTAAGCTCAGAGGTGAACGAGCTGTCGCAGCTCCAAAACTGTGGAACAGATTACTGCTGTACATTAGACATTAGGCTCCTCACCGTCTCATTTTAAATCTCTTCTTAAAACCCTCCTCTCCTCTCTGGCTTTCACACCATGTAGCGTTTTGCATCTTATGTGAGCCGTGCACTTTATTTAATTTATTTCATTTGTTTTATTTGTTTTTATCTTATTTGATTTGATTTTATCTTATTTTATGACTTTTATCCTCTTGTGTCCTTCATCGTTTTATTGTGTTTTTTATCTATCTTTAACCTTGTGTTTGTTAAAATCGTGCTATATAAGTGGATAAACTTTATAATGAAGAGTTACAGATACTTGTACGTGATAAAATATACAACTAAACAAAGGTTTGTGAACTAAAAAGAATCAATTCAAGTTCAGTTTGAGATCAAAAAGTCATAAACTGTTTAAGGAGCCAGAACACATTTAATGACATTAAAAACTGAAACTTATTAAATGATTAACGCTGAACACTAGAGGACTGTTCGACACCCTCACACATCTGAAGACAATGTGTCATAAAGTCACTGAGTTTTTAGTCACAGACAAAGATTTTGCAGACTCGGGATCTTGAAGAGTCACTATTTACAAGACTTCCTGCTCCTGGTAGAAATTCACAAAAAGAAAAACTATTGAACAACGGAGCAGAAACAGAAGCTGCGCTATTGTGTGCAGTGGACACACACTACAAACTGTAGATTAATTCATTCATTTAGTTAAAACTGAACAACAACAGAGATGACACGCTGATTGTTTCTGTTATTACTCATTTTCATTTAACTTTAACGTTTCTTAGATTATATCAACAAAGACAATCACATTTCAAAGGTGTCGTGTTGTTCTTGTATTTGTACATTAAAACAGCTTCAACCATGAACCACCTGGACGCAGCGTTCAGCTGCCGGATGTTTCAGGAGAAACAGCAGCAGCCTGGAGTTTAACTCCTCCAACAGCAGACAGAGAGGAGGTCATATTATACAGAGAGATATTAGCTTTTTCTGGGTGAACAAATATTGATGTGATTTTTTAAAAAGGGAAGCTAAAGAGCAACAAGAATGCTGAGCTTTCAAGTTTCACCAGGAGTCACTAGTAAAACCATCAAGCACATCATGTTTCATTAGGAAGGTTTTAAAAACATGCACAGACCTGCAGACTGCCGTTAGACAGACGTCAACATCAGACAACCTCATCGTACTTCAGCAGTTAGCTGCTGCTTCTGTGACAAAACATTAAAATGTACATATTAGTAGTTTGAATTAAACTGAAGCTCCTGCTGGGAAAATATTACTTCAAACTCCCTTTAGGAAATACGCCACATTAACAATTCCTTACATGTCTGCATGTAACTCTAGAAACTCAAGATAAAGGCGTCATATGTCGACAGTCTTCTTCAGCATCAATATAATCCATAAAGATAAACTGTATTTCCGTACAAACATTACATTTCTTATTTTGTCACCTCCAGTCGCTGCAGACTACGTTAGTTAGCGGCACTATTTTAGCAGGAGGACACAGTGAACGTCTCATAACACTGTTAAGTGTGACGGTATTACAGTAACTACCTAGTTTGCTGCTTCCTGTTTGGTGCTGGAAAGAGCGCTCCTATTGGTTGTTGACAATGTTCACGTCATTAAACTGAACCAAGAATAAAGACTTAAGATAATATTAAACATGTTTGATCTTATCGGAATGTCAAGATGAGAAAAAGACTCGTGATGAAGACTCGTGATGAAGGAGCGCACTACAACTATACAAAATTGACATGATTTTATTTCAACACTGGAAATTTGTCTGCGACAGTGAAATTATTTGAAACTGTGGTTTGGTGTAACAGAACATATTTAATGACATTTAAACACTGAACCGGTGTGTAAGATTTAGTGGCATCTAGTGGTGATTGAATACCCCTCCTCCCCTTCCATGTAGGAGAACCAGCTGTGGCCGCCAAACTCGTTAAAAACATGAAAGGCTCTCTCTAGAGCCAGTGTTTGTTGTCCGTCCTGGGCTACTGTAGAAACATGGCGGTGCAACATGGCGGCTCCGTGGAAGAGGAGCTGCTTCCTCTGTAGATATAAAGGCTCTTTCTTAGGTAACAAAAACACAACGATTCTTATTTTCAGGTGATTAAACACTAATTAAAACATTCTGCCACTAAATTCTACACACTGCACCTTTAAATGATTAACACAACATGTTTATTAATTACATCATAAATCCTGATCAGCTGACTGTCAATAAACTGCACATCTGCAGGTTTTGGCTTCAGGATTTGTTGCCATGACAAAAGATCCAGATTGAGAACAGGATCCAGGTGTGTTCACCTGTTCACCTGTTTGTGTTTCAGCTCCTCCTCATCCTCTGATGCAGCTCTGCAGGCTGAAGATCAGACGACTGCTCGGCGTCCGACGCCTCCGACTGCTGCATACGCTGCCACTTCCTGTCCAACTCATCCGCTTCCTGCTCTACGACGTCCGCTGCTCACCTGGACTCACCTGAACTCACCTGGACTCACCTGAACTCACCTGGACTCACCTGGACTCACCTGAACTCACCTGGACTCACCTGAACTCACCTGGACTCACCTGGACTCACCTGGACTCACCTGAACTCACCTGGACTCACCTGGACTCACCTGAACTCACCTGGACTCACCTGGACTCACCTGAACTCACCTGGACTCACCTGGACTCACCTGGACTCACCTGAACTCACCTGGACTCACCTGAACTCACCTGAACTCACCTGGACTCACCTGGACTCACCTGGACTCCGAATCAAATGATCATATATATAAAATATATAACGCTGTGTGTCTTTGTGTTCATCTACTTGTAATCACATGTTTCAATAATATTGATTAGCCTGATAATTACTGACTGTCAATAAAAATCAGAAAATCTAAATCATCTTTATTTTCTGAACTAAACGACTTCAAATGACACAACTGTGTTTTCAGATCAGATATGATTTATAATTATATTAATATTGTAAGTTTTTATGTATTTTCTTTCTCTTTGTTTCACATGCAGTCATTTATCTCAGACTTATTGATTATTTATTGATTCTACAGCATCTCACAGACCTTTAAACACAAATATTCACCAGGCTGGAAACATCTCGTTAATGAAGGCAGCAGGTTTCACCAGGACGAAGAACGAGTGATGATGTTATAAATATGTGGAGAACTGAGTGTGAACGGTTCCTGTTTGAAGATGTTTGTGTGTGAAAGTTGAAATTGGGCTTTGAAATGTAAAATAAACAGTTAAAGACTGAAAACGTTGGTTTTTGCTCTGTATCAAAGTGCGACTGCGTTTATTGTTTTTCTTTATAATCAATTATTTATTGTACAAATAAAGAGAAACAAACACAACACAGATGTAATAGGTGCAAACTAGTACAGCAAGTCTCCCCAGCACCCCCACCCACAAACACACAAACCAAACAACATCACAAAACAGCAGGAAATAATAAATAAATAAAAAACACCTAAAAAAAAAGAAGACAACCAAACTTTGCTCCCCAGTATCACCCAGTCATCACTGAGACTGTTGTTTAAGTTACTTACAGCTGCCTCTGACATCCTATTATGTTAAATATTGTTGTGTCACAGATATACTGTACATATATATAACACAGGTAATGTTTACATGTATTTATTCATGTTCAAGCAACTTTTATACCAACAAAAACAGAAATGTAGCGATAACATAACTACTGGTAATTCATGCACTTTCAAGGAAGTGTCTGATTTTTTCCACCAACATGGGTTAGGGTTACCCGGCAAGTAATGTTTTTGGTGTTTTGCTGCTTTAAAGCTTGCACAGGCTTACGTCTCTGTATGACGAACGCCGTTCTGTTATCGGTAACGAATGTGGAGGTTTCCGGCAGCGGACCATCATCCTTTTAGCTGCAGTGAGCCCAGCAGGGAGCAGACATCTGCTCTGTGTGTTCAGCTCCAGTGCTGAACCTTTAACTTCTGGCAGTCCCAAACCACGTGAATAAATATGCCAACGGTGTCATCTGTACAGAAAGAACAGTGAGGGTCTGCTACAGTTTTCATCTGGCAAAGCCTTCAGGGAGAGAGGTGAGGCCTGTGGATCAGTTTCTAGTGTATCATCTGATGATTTGGGTTTCTTGATGACAAATGACTTCCCAGTTTAAGGACTGGGATGAAGTGCTATCTGTTCTCCACAGTGTAACTAAAGGGAGGGCCGTGTAGGAGGCTTTCATCCGGATACTGTACATCCCAGAGACTGCACCACTGGACTTAGTATTGGCTAAAAGTCTGTGTAGA
>NC_056549.1:100000-142500 GCF_910596095.1 Thunnus maccoyii | reverse complement strand
TCTGGGATTCGAGGATTATTCTCTGTACGGTAACCTGAGCGATGACGAGCTGATGCAGCTCGCCATCGAGCGCAGTCTGACCGACGCCCACCATGACACCGCCGCCAACACACCTCCTCTCCAGCCTGAGAGCAAACGGACCCCTCCAAACTACAGCTCCCACAATCCACCTCCAAACTACAGCTCCCACAATCCACCTCCAAACTACAGCTCCCACAATCCACCTCCAAACTACAGCTCCCACAATCCACTTCCAAATGAGACCAGTGCACACTACAGTTCCCCTAATCCACCGAGACCAAAGCCTCCTGATCCGTATGTTAAAAATTCAGATGTGATTCATACAGAAGCTTCTTTACTGATGATGATGATGATGATGATGATGATGATGATGATCTATATCTTGTATTGAGGCCTGAAACTAACAGCAGATACGTTAAATATTAAATAAATCAAATCTGAGACCTCGACAGAGAAACTAAACATCTGTCTTCAGATTAATGAAATGACTGATAACATGAGCATCGCCATGGTAACCAGGAAAGGCTCCAATAATTAACCTTAATTAGACATTTATTAATCAGCCTCAGAGTGTTTCATTCCAAGATATTTATTAACCGTGCTCTGATGCCCGACACTGTGCTCTGATTGGCTGTCCTGCCAGTCTGTGCTCTGATTGGCTGTCCTGCCAGTCTGTGCTCTGATTGGCTGTCCTGTCAGTCTGTGCTCTGATTGGCTGTCCTGCCAGTCTGTGCTCTGATTGGCTGTCCTGCCAGTCTCTTGGCTCTGATTGGCTGTCCTGCCAGTCTGTGCTCTGATTGGCTGTCCTGCCAGTCTCTTGGCTCTGATTGGCTGTCCTGCCAGTCTGTGCTCTGATTGGCTGTTGTCTTGTGTTCCTGTGGCAGAAAGACGTTTAAAGGGACAGTCAGCCACTTCATGACCGGCGCTGGAAAGAGGATGGTGGCTTATCGCAAGTTTGATGGCAGACTGGTCCACATCGCTCCAGAGCCTGAAGAGTAAGTTTGGTCAACTGATCACCTGATCACCTGTCAGACAGGTGAGACAGGTGGCTGATGGGTATTTTCCCTCAGGGAGGAAGAGCCTCTGTTCCAAGCGATCCGTGTTGGTGATGTGAGCAGTGTGAGATCTCTGGTGATGCGTTCAGGAACAAACCTGATGCTGCCGAGTAAACCGGGCTGGCTGGCGATTCACCAGGCGGCGTGGTTTGGTCAGGAGAGCTGTTTGAGAGTCCTGCTATCAGGTAAACACACACACACACACACACACACACACACACACACACACACGTTTAACTGAAGAGATGATCAGAAAAACTAAATTAACACATTGATTGACAATGAAGCAAAGGTTTCATTTATTATTAGAAGCACAAGAAGCAACTTCATCATAATGATTTATTATTAAGAAGATGTGTGTGTGTTATCAGTCAAGTCAATTTTATTTATAAAGTACCAAATCACAACAGAAGTCATCTCAGGGGTCTTTCCACATAGAGCAGGTCCAGACCGAACTCTTAAATCTACAGAGAACCAACATTCCTCCATCAGCAGCAGGAAAACCTTTAACGGGAAGAAACCTCCAGCAGAACCGGACTCTAGGTGGACGCCATCTGCCTCGGCCGGTTGTGTTGAGAGAGAAAGAAGGAGGGAGGGACAGAGTAGCAGAATAACAACAATAATAACAATAATAATAATGATAGAAATATGACTAATAATAATAATAATTATAGCAGCATGATCAGTCCGCAGTCGAAGGTCCACTGTCAGACGAGAAAGCACAAAAAAAAACTCTGGGGAAGAAGCAAAGTTAGTGACATGCATTGATGTTACATGAATACATACAGATGGAGAGGAGGAGGAGGAGAGAGGAGCTCAGTGCATCATGGGAAGTCCCCCAGCAGTCTAGGCCTATAGCAGCATAACTAAGGGCTGATCCAAGGCGAGCCTGGTCGGCCCTAACTATAAGCTTTATCAAAAAGGAAAGTTTTAAGCCTACTCTTAAACATAGAGAGGGTGTCTGCACCCCGGACTGAATCTGGAAGATGGTTCCACAGGAGAGGAGCCTGATAGCTGAAGGCTCTGCCTCCCATTCTACTTTTAAAGACTGTAGGGACCACCAGTAAGCTGCATACTGGGAGCGCAGTGTTCTAGTGGGATAATACGGTACTATGAGCTCTTCAAGATATGATGGTGCCTGACCATTAAGGGGTTTGTAAGTCAGGAGAAGGATTTTAAATTCTAGTCTGGATTTTACAGGAAGCCAATGCAGCGAAGCTAAAATGGGAGAAATGTGGTCTCTTTTTCTAGTTTTAGTCAGAACACGTGCAGCTGCATTCTGGACCAGCTGGAGAGTCTTTCGAGACTTGTTAGAGCAGCCTGATAATAAGGAATTACAATAATCCAGCCTAGAAGTAACAAATGCGTGGACTAGTTTTTCTGCATCTTTTAGGGACAGGATGTGCCTGATTTTTGTGATATTACGTAAGTGAAAAAAGGCAGTCCTTGAGATTTGATTTATGTGGGAGTTAAAGGACATATCCTGATCAAAGATAACTCCCAGATTCCTTACGGTGGCGCTGGAGGCCAGGGTAATGCCATCCAGAGCAGCTTTATCATTAATATATCAACTTTTGCGTGCATGGAGGATTCATCATTAACATGTACAAACTGAAATCGATCTGATAAATAGGACTTAAACCAGCTTAATGCAGTTCCTTTAATGCCAGTTAAATGTTCCAGTCTCTGTAATAGGATGTGATGATCAGTGAGGATAAATCGGTGCCTGTTGAGGGCAGGAGGTGGTTAATTTAGTCTCTAATAGTTAGAATTTTATCATTAAAGAAGCTCATAAAGTCGTTACTACTGAGAGCTATAGGAATACATGGATCAATAGAGTTATGACTCTTTGTCAGCCAAAGTGCTGAAAAGGAACCTAGGGCTGTTTTTATTCTCTTCTATTAATGCTGAGTAATAGGCGGCTCTGGCATTACAGAGGGCCTTCCTATATGTTTTAACACTATCTTGCCAGACTAAGCGAGATTCTTCTAGTTTGCTGGAACGCCAAATCCTTTCATATTTTCACGATGTTTACTTTAATTTGCGGGTTTGGGAGTTAAACCATGGAGCTAACCTCTTACGTTTTATTATCTTCTTTTTTAAGGGGGTGATGGAGTCGAGTGTTATTCGTAATGAGCCTGCAGCACTATCAACAAGATTATCAGTTTGGGAGGAACTAAAGTTAACATAAGAGTCCTCTGTAGTATTGAGACATGGCAGTGAATTCAGTACTGATGGAACTGCTTCCTTAAATTTATCTACAACACTATCAGAGAGACATCTAGTGAGGACATTTTTGTCTAGTGGTGTGTAATCCAGTAATAGGAATTCAAAAGTTATTAAAAAATGATCTGATAAAATAGGATTTTGTGGAAAAACTATTAAATGTTCAATTTCAATCCCATAAGTCAGAACAAGGTGGAGGGTGTGGTTCAGACAGTGAGTGGGATTATTTACACACTGAGAGAAGCCAGTTGAGTCTAATAATGAGATAAATGCAGTGCTGAGACTGTCACTATCAACGTCCACATGAATATTAAAATCACCTACTATAATTACTTTATCTGTACTAAGGACTAAGTTTGATAAAAACTCTGAGATTCAGATAATTCAGAGTACGGACCAGGAGGACGGTTCACTATAACACATAGAACTGGCTGTAAAGTTTTCCATGTTGGGTGAGAGAGACTTGGTTTGTCCTCCTCCACTATGAGACCATTTCATCACACTGGGGCGGTCAGCTTCCTCTGTGAAAGTCACAACTCAGTGGAACGTCCTACCTGATCATATGAAGACCTGTAGTTCTATCAACTGTCACAAACCGGCTCAATGAATGTGACAAACAGGGAAAGCAAGTCAAGTTCAGGTGCCAATTATTTGTTTTATTTAAAACTAAAACAAACATAACTATATACAAAAGGCATGAGGTGTGGAGAGTAACTGCATCAGTGGAGAATGTGGTGTGTGGATGAGTGAGATATGTATATGCGTCTGTTGAATGCAAAAGAAAAATACCAAAAACATGGATCCTAGGAGAGAGAGAGAGAGACAATGACTCAGAGTGGTATTTCTAGCCTTGGTGGAGGCCTTTCCAGGTGTCCCTGCATTACCCTAACAACCCTCCCTGACTGCCAGCTCCTGCATGAAGTGGCCAGGTCAAACATTACTAAAGACCAATCAGCTGTGTGGCCACTGAGTCTAGCCTGTGATGTGCTGTTGTGTGTAGCTTTGTATTTTGTGTTTTGTATGGTGTGTTTTTGTTTGTTTGTTTGTTTGTTTTTGTTGTTTTTTTGTTTTTTGCTTTGCTTTGTACAGTTTGTTGTTGTGCTGTTGTATGTTTTGATTGTGGGGGACAATCTAACTCTGGTGCAGTGCATCTTTAATGTTTAAAACTGCAAACTGTCCCAATCAACAAATCAAATCAATATATCATTTAAGGTAAGAACAAGACTTTCTAATGAGTTATAATGAAGTTCAGGTCTAGAGTTGATAATTAGGCTGTAACTCCTCCTCCTCGGCCAGTGTCTGGAGGAATGTGAGTATTAATATGACTGGGAGGACTGGATTCATTTAGACTGACATGTTCTTCATGACACAGCCAGGTTTCAGTAAGACAATCAATCAATATGATGATCTGAGATTAAATCGTTTACTAATACAGCTTTAGATGACAGAGATCTAATGTTTAAGAGTCCACATTTAATTCTCCTATTTTGTTGTATAATTGCAGAGGTTGTGTTAATTTTTATTAGGTTTTTATGAATGAATCCTCTTCTGTTTACTTTAGATTTAATAGATTTAAGTGGTCGGGGGACAGACACAGTTTCTATGTGGTTTTATGGGGTTATAATATGTCTCATTGTTTCCATCAGTGAATGCAGGAGGAAGTCAGCTGTCAATCAAACAAATTATGTTTTTTATGTCTAAGTAAACTGTTTATTGTGAGTAAAGCCACAGACTGCTTCTCTGAATCTCATCTTCATGTTGTTTTCTGTGTTGTGTTTGGCTGCAGACTGTATATTGATGATCATATGAGTGATTTGGGTAGACTGAAGTCATCTGTCTGTGTTTTTCTGATCAGCTCAGCCGGGGATGGTCAACAAGCGAACAGAGCGTGGTGAGACCCCGCTGCTGGTTGCTGTCAGCAAGGGTCATCTGCAATGTGTTCAGGTGCTGCTGGACCACGGAGCAGACCCTGACATCACCAACTACGACCGTGAGACAACGCTCTATAAAGGTAACAATGAGTCATAATGAAACATCTCAGAATACCTGCTGATACAAAATATATTGAGCTCTGAACCAATCAGAGAGCAGGATTCTCAATGGTCAACATATTGCTGTAAATGTCTTACAAAGTAAAACCTAACCTCAGAAGAAATTATTTTGTTCTGATAAGCTGTTTTCTGGACTTGTGTTTACCGTCCCTTTAATAAACTCAGTGTGGTTTGTGTGTACCGTCCCTTTAATGAATTGTTTGTGTGTACCGTCCCTTTAATAACCTGTTTGTGTGTACCATCCCTACAATGACTTGTTTGTGTGTACCGTCCCTTTAATGACTTGTTTGTGTGTACCGTCCCTACAATGACTTGTTTGTGTGTACCGTCCCTTTAATGACTTGTTTGTGTGTACCGTCCCTTTAATGACTTGTTCGTGTGTACCGTCCCTTTAATGACTTGTTTGTGTGTACCGTCCCTACAATGACTTGTTCGTGTGTACCGTCCCTTTAATGACTTGTTTGTGTGTACCGTCCCTACAATGACTTGTTCGTGTGTACCGTCCCTTTAATGACTTGTTTGTGTGTACCGTCCCTACAATGACTTGTTTGTGTGTACCGTCCCTTTAATGACTTGTTTGTGTGTACCGTCCCTACAATGACTTGTTTGTGTGTACCGTCCCTTTAATGACTTGTTTGTGTGTACCGTCCCTACAATGACTTGTTTGTGTGTACCGTCCCTTTAATGACCTGTTTGTGTGTACCGTCCCTTTAATAACCTGTTTGTGTGTACCGTCCCTTTAATGACTTGTTTGTGTGTGCCGTCCCTACAATGACTTGTTTGTGTGTACCGTCCCTTTAATGACTTGTTTGTGTGTACCGTCCCTACAATGACTTGTTTGTGTGTACCGTCCCTTTAATGACTTGTTTGTGTGTACCGTCCCTACAATGACTTGTTTGTGTGTACCGTCCCTTTAATGACTTGTTTGTGTGTACCGTCCCTACAATGACTTGTTTGTGTGTACCGTCCCTTTAATGACCTGTTTGTGTGTGCCGTCCCTTTAATGACTTGTTTGTGTGTACCGTCCCTTTAATGACTTGTTTGTGTGTACCGTCCCTACAATGACTTGTTTGTGTGTACCGTCCCTACAATGACTTGTTTGTGTGTACCGTCCCTACAATGACTTGTTTGTGTGTACCGTCCCTACAATGACTTGTTTGTGTGTACCGTCCCTTTAATGACTTGTTTGTGTGTACCGTCCCTTTAATGACTTGTTTGTGTGTACCGTCCCTACAATGACTTGTTTGTGTGTACCGTCCCTTTAATGACTTGTTTGTGTGTACCGTCCCTACAATGACTTGTTTGTGTGTACCGTCCCTTTAATGACTTGTTTGTGTGTACCGTCCCTACAATGACTTGTTTGTGTGTACCGTCCCTACAATGACTTGTTTGTGTGTACCGTCCCTTTAATGACTTGTTTGTGTGTACCGTCCCTACAATGACTTGTTTGTGTGTACCGTCCCTTTAATGACTTGTTTGTGTGTACCGTCCCTACAATGACTTGTTTGTGTGTACCGTCCCTTTAATGACCTGTTTGTGTGTGCCGTCCCTTTAATGACTTGTTTGTGTGTACCGTCCCTTTAATGACTTGTTTGTGTGTACCGTCCCTACAATGACTTGTTTGTGTGTACCGTCCCTTTAATGACTAGTTTGTGTGTACCGTCCCTACAATGACTTGTTTGTGTGTACCGTCCCTACAATGACTTGTTTGTGTGTACCGTCCCTTTAATGACTTGTTTGTGTGTACCGTCCCTACAATGACTTGTTTGTGTGTACCGTCCCTTTAATGACTTGTTTGTGTGTACCGTCCCTTTAATGACTTGTTTGTGTGTACCGTCCCTACAATGACTTGTTTGTGTGTACCGTCCCTTTAATGACTTGTTTGTGTGTACCGTCCCTACAATGACTTGTTTGTGTGTACCGTCCCTTTAATGACTTGTTTGTGTGTACCGTCCCTACAATGACTTGTTTGTGTGTACCGTCCCTTTAATGACCTGTTTGTGTGTGCCGTCCCTTTAATGACTTGTTTGTGTGTACCGTCCCTTTAATTACTTGTTTCTGTGTACCGTCCCTACAATGACTTGTTTGTGTGTACCGTCCCTTTAATGACTAGTTTGTGTGTACCGTCCCTACAATGACTTGTTTGTGTGTACCGTTCCTACAATGACTTGTTTGTGTGTACCGTCCCTACAATGACTTGTTTGTGTGTACCGTCCCTATAATGACTTGTTTGTGTGTACCGTCCCTTTAATGACTTGTTTGTGTGTACCTTCCCTACAATGACTTGTTTGTGTGTACCGTCCCTTTAATGACTTGTTTGTGTGTACCGTCCCTACAATGACTTGTTTGTGTGTACCGTCCCTTTAATGACTTGTTTGTGTGTACCGTCCCTACAATGACTTGTTTGTGTGTACCGTCCCTTTAATGACTTGTTTGTGTGTACCGTCCCTTTAATGACTTGTTTGTGTGTACCGTCCCTACAATGACTTGTTTGTGTGTACCGTCCCTTTAATGACTTGTTTGTGTGTACCGTCCCTACAATGACTTGTTTGTGTGTACCGTCCCTTTAATAACCTGTTTGTGTGTACCGTCCCTTTAATGACTTGTTTGTGTGTGCCGTCCCTACAATGACTTGTTTGTGTGTACCGTCCCTTTAATGACTTGTTTGTGTGTACCGTCCCTACAATGACTTGTTTGTGTGTACCGTCCCTTTAATGACTTGTTTGTGTGTACCGTCCCTACAATGACTTGTTTGTGTGTACCGTCCCTTTAATGACTTGTTTGTGTGTACCGTCCCTACAATGACTTGTTTGTGTGTACCGTCCCTTTAATGACCTGTTTGTGTGTGCCGTCCCTTTAATGACTTGTTTGTGTGTACCGTCCCTTTAATGACTTGTTTGTGTGTACCGTCCCTACAATGACTTGTTTGTGTGTACCGTCCCTTTAATGACTAGTTTGTGTGTACCGTCCCTACAATGACTTGTTTGTGTGTACCGTTCCTACAATGACTTGTTGTGTGTACCGTCCCTACAATGACTTGTTTGTGTGCACCGTCCCTATATTGACTTGTTTGTGTGTACCGTCCCCACAATGACTTGTTTGTGTGTACCGTCCCTTTAATGACTTGTTTGTGTGTACCGTCCCTACAATGACTTGTTTGTGTGTACCGTCCCTTTAATGACTTGTTTGTGTGTACTGTCCCTACAATGACTTGTTTGTGTGTACTGTCCCTACAATGACTTGTTTGTGTGTACCGTCCCTTTAATGACTTGTTTGTGTGTACCGTCCCTACAATGACTTGTTTGTGTGTACCGTCCCTTTAATGACTAGTTTGTGTGTACCGTCCCTACAATGACTTGTTTGTGTGTACCGTCCCTACAATGACTTGTTTGTGTGTACCGTCCGTTTAATGACTTGTTTGTGTGTACCGTCCCTACAATGACTTGTTTGTGTGTACTGTCCCTTTAATGACTAGTTTGTGTGTACCGTCCCTACAATGACTTGTTTGTGTGTACCGTTCCTACAATGACTTGTTTGTGTGTACCGTCCCTTTAATGACTTGTTTGTGTGTACTGCCCCTTTAATAACCTGTTTGTGTGTACCGTCCCTTTAATGACTTGTTTGTGTGTACCGTCCCTTTAATGACTTGTTTGTGTGTACCGTCCCTTTAATGACTTGTTTGTGTGTACCGTCCCTTTAATAACCTGTTTGTGTGTACCGTCCCTTTAATGACTTGTTTGTGTGTACCGTCCCTTTAATGACTTGTTTGTGTGTACCGTCCCTTTAATGACTTGTTTGTGTGTACTGCCCCTTTAATGACCTGTTTGTGTGTACCGTCCCTTTAATGACTTGTTTGTGTGTACCGTCCCTACAATGACTTGTTTGTGTGTACCGTCCCTTTAATGACTTGTTTGTGTGTACCGTCCCTACAATGACTTGTTTGTGTGTACCGTCCCTTTAATGACTTGTTTGTGTGTACCGTCCCTTTAATGACTTGTTTGTGTGTACTGCCCCTTTAATGACTTGTTTGTGTGTACCGTCCCTTTAACTGCAGCCTGTGAGAGGAACAGCGCTGCGCTGGTGGCGGTGCTGCTGAATCGCGGCGTGCTCGTGAACGCAGCGTGTAATCACGGTTGGACGGCGCTGCAGGAAGCGGTGTGCAGGAACAACACGGAGATTTGTGAGATGCTGCTGAAGGCCGGAGCCAAACACACACAGACCGACATGTACGGCATCACACCAATGTTCACCGCCGCTCAGAGCGGGCAGCTCGCCGCACTGCGCCTCCTCCTCAAACACGGTACGTGGACAAATGAACTCACGAACACATGAACATATAAACATATGAACACATGAACACATGAACATATAAACATATGAACACATGAACATATTAACACGTGAACACACAAACACAGTTAGTTCTTCTTCATGTACATATATATATATATATATATGTACAGATACACAAACTGTATAGATACACATACAGATACATGTATAGATACACGTACAGATACATGTATAGATACACGTACAGATACATGTATAGATACACGTATAGATACACGTACAGATACACATACAGATACATGTATAGATACACGTACAGATACACATACAGATACATGTATAGATACACGTATAGATACATGTACAGATACAAATACAGATACATGTATAGATACACATACAGATACATGTACAGATACAAATACAGATACATGTATAGATACACATACAGATACATGTATAGATACACGTACAGATACATGTATAGATAAACTTACACTATAGATACATATAATTACAATTAAAATCAGTTCTCTTTCAAATCAAACATCCCTATGATATGATATGAGATATGAGTGGAAAATTTTGTTCTTACAAGTGTATTTATTACTTTTTTTGACTCAAATGTAGCTTCTCTAGTCATGTGACGCTACTTCAGTGCACTTTAACAACAAATATTACTGGAACCACGACAGAAAATTGCAGATGAACATTAAATATCCAAGAATTCACATTGTAGACACGACTATCGCTGTAACACACTGACCAGACACAGTCCAGATAAATATCAGGGTTTAACCTGGTCTTGTATTAAAAATGTCTGATAATGTCCTGTTAATATGTAATTACAAACATATTATGTCCTTTATCATAGTAAAATATGTTAAATTTCATTTTTAGAACATAGGGCCTAAAAATCAATGATGCACATTTGGATTTTTTTGTCAGATCAGATCAGTCCATTAACACTTTGCATTTCCTTGAATTCCTACTTCGAATCATACGGAGTGATTTACAGTTAAATATATTATATATATATATACAGTTATATATATATATATATAATATATTATATATATATATAAATTAAAATTATAGCTGAAGAAACAGCTGTTACATTTGTTCCAACAAAGACTCCTGACAGTTAAACCTGACATGGCAAACTTCAGGATGTCTTAAAGTACTAAAGAATTTGTCGAATGATGATTATGACACAACAAGAAACACAAGAATTTACCAGTTCACTGACTTTACTGGTCAAAAACAGCTTTTCAGGTAAAACTCAGCGAACGAATGATGTCGTCGTCGACACACAGTCACGACGTCTTGTCAGCCAGTTAGAAACCCTGATCAGGATCTGTAAACCAGCTTTAGAGTCTGGAGCCTGATTGGACAGGATGGTTCAGCCATCACACCCCTACTATGACCTCTGACCTCTGCAGGTGCAGACATTAACAGCCAGGCTACTGACGGAGCAACGGCTCTGTATGAAGCTACTAAAAACGGGCATGAGGACGTTGTGGAGCTCCTCCTCTCTCAGAAGGCTGACGCCAACAAACCCGGGAAGACGGGATTATTACCGCTACACATCGCTGCCCAGAGAGGAAGTGACACGTATGTTCAGCAGAGCTGCTTTTTCCTCTTTTCCAGTCAGATAAACATTTTTCTTCTAAATGCAGAAACTAAGTCCTGGTGTTTTCTGTTGCAGGATGGTTTCCATGTTGATCCGGGCAACCAGCAAGGCCAGAGTCCGTCGGACTGGCATCAGCCCGCTGCACATGGCCGCCGAGCGTAACCGTGACGACGTCCTGGAGACTCTGATTGAGGCAGGATTCGACGTCAATGCTCAGCTGTCTGAAGAGCGCTCTAAACTGTACGAGGACCGACGGAGTACGGCGCTATACTTCTCTGTCATCAACAATAACATCGATGCTGTCGGCACGCTGCTGGCGGCCGGCGCCGACCCCAACCTGGACGTGTTCCGGCCGCTGATGGTGGCGGCTCGGATCGGCTGCATCCAGACCGTCACGCTGCTGGTGGAGCACGGCGCCGACATCAATGCCTGCATCTCCACACACCCCACCACCTTCCCTGCCATCTACATGTTCTCCATGAAGTACCTGCCCATGTTCAAGTACCTGCTGGACAACGGAGGCCACGCCCTCTCCTGCTTCAACTGTGTGTATGGCAGCGGACCTCATCCGCCAATCAAAACCTCCCGATCCCCATGGGGCCGCCTCCAAGACGAAGGAGACCTTGCTCAACACAGCCCAGTGAGAGGCGTTCAGGTGCGTTAAAGACGTATAAAATGAGAGGCGTTCAGGTGCATTACATACTGAGATTGATTAATAGATGTGATTGATTGATTGACAGTTCTGCGAGATGATCTCCGCCCCCAGCATCTGTCGGTGGGCGGGGCCGATCATCGATGTCCTGTTGGACTACGTTGGTCATGTGACTCTCTGCTCCAGACTGGTGGAACACCTGGACAGCTTCTCTGATTGGAGCGTCATCAAAGAGAAAGCAGGTGAGTCAGTAACAGGTAGAGGTGATGTCACAGCGAAGGCAGGTAACAACTAATCACCCGTGATGTCACCAGTGATGTCACCAGTGATGTCACCATGTTCTGTGATGTCACAGCACACACTCTCAACCCAACCGGTCGAGACAGACGGCGTCCACCTAGAGTCCGGTTCTGCTTGACGTTTCTTCTTCCTGTTAAAGGTTTTCCTGCTGCTGCTGTAGATTAAAGAGTTCTATGTGGAAAGAGCTCTGAGATTAACTTCTGTTATGATTTGGCGCTTTATAAATGAAATTGAATTGAACGTAATTCTTCTTCTCTTGCAGCACCTCCGCGGCCGCTGCTGCAGCTGTGTCGGCTGCAGGTCTTGCGGCTGGTTGGTCATCGGCGGCTGCAGAAGTTGCCGCTGCCCGGAGGTCTGATCCGCTTCCTGCAGCACCAGGAGGGCTCTGTGGACGTCTGCTGAAACTGCCACACTGACTGAGAACAGAGTACTGATCACTATTGATTATTGGCAGCTGATGGAGCTGCAGACATTTCTGACATAATGTTTAAAACTCACTGTGATGACTTTGATTGACAGCTGCTGGAGGCTTAATTATCTTCTGATTGCCATTAACACTCCCCACAGCAACACACGTGGATTCATCCACCGCTGAAAATAGTCCGCAACACCTGTTTGTGTGTTAAAAACCACAGCGAGCAGCTGTTTTATCACTGAGCTGTGTAAAGAGTCTTCAGTAGGAACCACTGAGATGAGAGATGAACACATTGTTGGTTTGAGTCTGTTCTGGGATTTAATAATAACAAAAACATCAGTTAATAAAGCAGAGACATGAAAGAGATTAAAAGTCAAATCAACATTTTTACAGAGTTTTTGTGTTTTTAAACAGATTTAATAAATAAATGTGAAGCATTAATGTTTCCGTCTCTTTAATCACATGTGTTGGTTTGATGTTATTATCTGATCCTGGTTCTCTGTTAACCAGCTGTGAGGTGTTTAAATCTTCCACCCTGTCACATGACGGCGTGATACCTTCACTGTGTCTGAGACACCATCAGTGTAATTAATATCACAGCTGATGACATCATGACAACATTAGACCTCGTTACAAAATGAGCCTTTGCATTGCTGTCTTAACTTTACAAACACCACATGACTCTTGCCTTCCTGTCGGGGAGGGAGGCCAATCGTCTGTGCCATATTGTGCACATACATTATACTGGCTGGTATAAAAGTCTACAGTCTGTTCTTCACACTGCTGTATTGATCCTGGCCGTCCTGCAGCTGCATCTGTCTGTCTGTTAGAGTTACATGTAACAGTGCAGTCAGTTAACCGATTACATCTGGGATGTAAAAGGCATGAAGAGACCTGATGTATCGACTCATTTTATCCAATATAGCAACAACATAATAACCAGTTAATGTTGTTCTGAGCCAGTTTTAGTATTATTTTTATTATTTACCCAAACTAAAGCTCGTTATATCCATTGGCTCTGGACCCTGAGCCTTCAACAGGACAAGGCTCTAGACAACAACATTTTCTTTGTGGGTCCTTAAGCCGAAAATATACCTTTCATGTATGCAAGTAGGCCTACACGAGGGTCCGTGTGACCTGAACCTCCTCATCGGAGCACGTGGGCTCTGTGCAGACATCTGCGTACCTCCACTTTGTCATAGTCTGTGCAACCACTACACTACAAGGGCCACCTGTGCATCTACTGTGCATGCATGCAACGCATCCTCCAAGCGGACTCCAGAGAGTAAGTAAGTAAATTTTATTTGTGTAGCACTTATCATAGACATAAGTCACAAAGTGCTTTACAAGGCATAATACACATACAAAAAGAGAGAAAACATAATCTATTTGTGCTTTTGCTGGGAACCCCTGCAGCCCTCTCAAGGACCCCTGATGGTCTGCAGATCCCAGTTTGGTATTTGATAACCACATTACAAAGTGGATAAAATTAGGGAAGTCACAAGAATCAATACATAGATACCAAATCAATACCAGCATTTAGAAAATGATACTAATAGCATGTTTTTAGTTATCAGTAGTATCAACGCCTCTATAACTCAGTGTTATTATTCTAATATAGCCAGAGTGTGATTGTTTAAATGCTGTTTTAAGTTTCAGTCATACTGACAGAAACCAGAATGAGAGCACAGAATCACACAGTTTGTTTGTTGTTACATCACATTTCATACAGTTCCTCTGATTTGAAATGATGTTTATTGGGCTGCTTTGCTTTCTACTTGAAGGCTACAGGCTGATATTTAATGTGTAACTCTTATTCTAACGCAGCCTGTGTGCTTAAAGAAACAAACATAAAGTTTCTGTTCAGTGGTTGATGTTTCTACAAAGTTTTTAAATAAAGGAGTGTGTCCTGAATGGGATCTCTGGTTTTGGTGTCATCAGGTACTGGGAGCAGTGGAGCTTCAGTGGTGATTGTAGTATGGTGACGTCACTAGATGTGATGACTTTGAATGAACGTGATGGCGTTTTCAGTCCAAAATGGCGTCAACGCGACAGCAGCGCCATCTAGCGACGGTTGTTGTGCTTCTAGAGCAGCTGCTGCTGAGCTTCTCTGCGACACAAACACTTCTGACGATATATACGATACATATAAATGACTGCTGACAGTTTACTGTCATCATTGCTTTGTTTTGGCAAACACAAAGACGAAACACAGACAGCTGAGTGGTTATAAACGCTTCAGGCTCTGTGACGTCTTTGGGCAGTTTGAGTGACGTCGTCGATGGGTGTCAGGTGACAAAACAGAGAGACGAGACTTCCCAGACCTCCGGGACTGACAGCGGATTAAATACCAGCGAAAAGCATAACTTTGATTTGAAATAATCTGCGTGAAGGAAGGTAAGAGTTGTGAAAAACACGAGCTAACCTGCTAACAGCCGACTAACAAGCTAATTGGCTGCTAACAGGCTAACAGGCTGCTAATGCTAACATGCGAACAGGCTGCGAACAGGCTGCTAACAGGCTGCTAACGCGCGGCGGACCGTCTGTATGTTAATTAACAGCGAGAGGAAACATTAATGTCATCTGACAGTTTAACTGTCTGAAAGATAAACGGAATCTGGCAGAAACACTGAACAGGATTTCACTCGAAAGAACTGAAGACAGTTGAGGTTTAGAGCAGTTAAAACTGGCAAATAATGAATGGAGTCTGGCAAGTAAACATTACTAGAAAGTGTAAATAACCACTCCAGTTAAGTGTGAATAAATACTACAGTAAAGTAAATAAACACTACAGCAATGGTTGAAGAAATACTACTAATAACTATCGATGATGTATTGATTAGTAATCTGTTATTTTCTTTAGGGCTGTAGTCAACTGGTCGATTGGTTGGTCGATATGCTCTCGTCTGACCAAATTCTCATTGGTCGACTAATCTCCGTGTTACTTTCATAAGGAGAAAAGTGCTTCAGTAACTTTCCAGGATTAATCCATTATTTCCTGCAGCGAGAGGGACAGATTAAAAAATTACCTGTGAAAACAAGGCGGGTGTATTCAAAACACCCCCTTTATTTCCACAACTTTGAACTCGCCCAACCTAAAGGAGACTGCTGGGTCCAACTGTACTCAACGTTTACTGAACGTTTACTGAACGTTTATTGAATCAGTGTTTCTCCTACAATTATTACAACAAGAACCCCGCCAGGCCAAAAAATTTTTTAATGCCAAAAAAACACTAAATATCCATTCACTCAGAAATCAATAGCGTTTGAGTGTGAGTCAACGTCTGTGTCGTTACCATGGAAACTCTTGGTAGCGTAACTCTGTTAAGGAATACGGCAGCGCGTAACATGTTTGCGTAGCGAGTGGGAAAGAGCGAGCGGCAGGAAAGTGACGGTGAATATTAGCGGATCAGAGGAAAAGGTTAGCAGGAAGTTGTGTGTCAGTAAATGTACAGTAGACTAGTGTGTCAGTAAATGTACAGTACAGACTACAGTGTGTCAGTAAATGTACAGTAGACTAGTGTGTCAGTAAATGTACAGTAGACTAGTGTGTCAGTTAATGTGCAGTACAGACTACAGTGTCAGTAAATGTGCAGTACAGACTACAGTGTGTCAGTAAATGTGTAGTACAGACTACAGTGTGTCAGTAAATGTACAGTACAGACTACAGTGTGTCAGTAAATGTGTAGTACAGACTACAGTGTGTCAGTAAATGTACAGTACAGACTACAGTGTGTCAGTTAATGTGCAGTACAGACTACAGTGTCAGTAAATGTGTAGTACAGACTACAGTGTGTCAGTAAATGTGTAGTACAGACTACAGTGTGTCAGTAAATGTGCAGTACAGACTACAGTGTCAGTAAATGTGCAGTACAGACTACAGTGTGTCAGTAAATGTACAGTACAGACTACAGTGTGTCAGTAAATGTACAGTACAGACTACAGTGTCAGTAAATGTGCAGTACAGACTACAGTGTGCCAGTTAATGTACAGTACAGACTACAGTGTGTCAGTAAATGTACAGTACAGACTACAGTGTGTCAGTAAATGTACAGTACAGACTACAGTGTGCCAGTAAATGTACAGTACAGACTACAGTGTCAGTAAATGTGCAGTACAGACTACAGTGTGTCAGTAAATGTGCAGTACAGACTACAGTGTGTCAGTTAATGTGCAGTACAGACTACAGTGTCAATAAATGTACAGTACAGACTAGTGTGTCAGTAAATGTGCAGTACAGACTACAGTGTGTCAGTAAATGTGCAGTACAGACTACAGTGTGTCAGTAAATGTGCAGTACAGACTACAGTGTGTCAGTAAATGTGCAGTACAGACTAGTGTGTCAGTAAATGTGCAGTACAGACTACAGTGTGTCAGTAAATGTGCAGTACAGACTACAGTGTGTCAGTAAATGTGCAGTACAGACTACAGTGTGTCAGTTAATGTGCAGTACAGACTACAGTGTCAGTAAATGTGCAGTACAGACTACAGTGTGTCAGTAAATGTGCAGTACAGACTACAGTGTGTCAGTAAATGTGCAGTACAGACTAGTGTGTCAGTAAATGTGCAGTACAGACTACAGTGTGTCAGTAAATGTGCAGTACAGACTACAGTGTGTCAGTAAATGTGTAGTACAGACAACAGTGTGTCAGTTAATGTGCAGTACAGACTACAGTGTGTCAGTTAATGTGCAGTACAGACTACAGTGTCAGTAAATGTACAGTACAGACTAGTGTGTCAGTAAATGTACAGTACAGACTAGTGTGTCAGTAAATGTACAGTACAGACTACAGTGTGTCAGTTAATGTGCAGTACAGACTACAGTGTGTCAGTAAATGTGCAGTACAGACTAGTGTGTCAGTAAATGTACAGTACAGACTAGTGTGTCAGTAAATGTACAGTACAGACTACAGTGTGTCAGTTAATGTGCAGTACAGACTACAGTGTGTCAGTAAATGTGCAGTACAGACTACAGTGTGTCAGTAAATGTGCAGTACAGACTACAGTGTGTCAGTAAATGTGCAGTACAGACTACAGTGTCAGTTAATGTGCAGTACAGACTAGTGTGTCAGTAAATGTGCAGTACAGACTACAGTGTGTCAGTTAATGTGCAGTACAGACTACAGTGTGTCAGTAAATGTGCAGTACAGACTAGTGTGTCAGTAAATGTGCAGTACAGACTACAGTGTGTCAGTTAATGTGCAGTACAGACTACAGTGTCAGTAAATGTACAGTACAGACTACAGTGTGTCAGTAAATGTACAGTACAGACTACAGTGTGTCAGTAAATGTGCAGTACAGACTACAGTGTGTCAGTTAATGTGCAGTACAGACTACAGTGTCAGTAAATGTACAGTACAGACTACAGTGTGTCAGTTAATGTGCAGTACAGACTACAGTGTCAGTAAATGTACAGTACAGACTACAGTGTGTCAGTAAATGTGCAGTACAGACTACAGTGTGTCAGTAAATGTGCAGTACAGACTAGTGTGTCAGTAAATGTACAGTACAGACTACAGTGTGTCAGTAAATGTGCAGTACAGACTAGTGTGTCAGTAAATGTGCAGTACAGACTACAGTGTGTCAGTTAATGTGCAGTACAGACTACAGTGTCAGTAAATGTACAGTACAGACTACAGTGTGTCAGTAAATGTGCAGTACAGACTACAGTGTGTCAGTAAATGTGCAGTACAGACTAGTGTGTCAGTAAATGTACAGTACAGACTACAGTGTGTCAGTAAATGTACAGTACAGACTAGTGTGTCAGTTAATGTACAGTACAGACTACAGTGTGTCAGTAAATGTGCAGTACAGACTAGTGTGTCAGTAAATGTACAGTACAGACTAGTGTGTCAGTTAATGTACAGTACAGACTACAGTGTGTCAGTAAATGTACAGTACAGACTAGTGTGTCAGTTAATGTACAGTACAGACTACAGTGTGTCAGTAAATGTACAGTACAGACTAGTGTGTCAGTTAATGTACAGTACAGACTACAGTGTGTCAGTAAATGTACAGTACAGACTAGTGTGTCAGTAAATGTACAGTACAGACTACAGTGTGTCAGTAAATGTACAGTACAGACTACAGTGTGTCAGTAAATGTGCAGTACAGACTACAGTGTGTCAGTAAATGTACAGTACAGACTAGTGTGTCAGTAAATGTACAGTACAGACTAGTGTGTCAGTTAATGTACAGTACAGACTACGGTGTGTCAGTTAATGTACAGTACAGACTACAGTGTGTCAGTTAATGTACAGTACAGACTACAGTGTGTCAGTAAATGTACAGTACAGACTACAGTGTGTCAGTTAATAAATGCTGCAGCTCCTCAAGACCAAGAAAAATTCGTCTGTTGTTTCTCCAACTGCTGGAACAGTGAAGGGTGTTAGCTCTAAAGTTAGCAACAATGGGTTAGCCTAACCTGACAACGCTAAACATAGAAATTTGTGGCTGCTCAGTTCAGTTACACAGTATGGAGGATGTATTGATGACTTATTAACTGTTAATCTGTTTTTCTGGCAGTATGGAGGATGTATTGATGACTTCTTAACTGTTAATCTGTTTTTCTGGCAGTATGGAGGATGTATTGATGACTTATTAACTATTAATCTGTTTTTCTGGCAGTATGGAGGATGTATTGATGACTTATTAACTATTAATCTGTTTTTCTGGCAGTATGGAGGATGTATTGATGACTTATTAACTATTAATCTGATTTTCTGGCAGTATGGAGGATGATGAACTTCCGTCAGAGGATGGGCTGGGTGGGCGTGGCTCTCTACCTGCTACTCAGCGTGCTGTTGGTGTACTACGTGTTTGAGGTTCAGCGGTTCAGTTTGGAACACGTGCAGAGAGGTGCGACCAGCCCGTCAGCTCCACCCCCCGCCGTCAGCTGGAGTCAGGGCATTGGCACCCGCTTGCCACCGCTTCCTGCTTGGATGTGGGCGTCTGTCTTCCTGCTGCCATACCTGCAGCTCTTCCTCTTCCTGTTCTCCTGCACAAGGGCGGACCCTCGCGCCGTCGGTTACTGTGTCCTACCTGTCTGCCTTGCCCTGCTCTGCAGCCGCCGCCACGCCGTTGGCAAGCCGTCCAATCACAGCGGCTCACCACTTATAGACACATAGAGGGGCGGGGCCAATGCAGGACGTCACCAGAAGACTAAGTGAACAGTTTGTCGGTTGTGATGTCACTTCCCTGTGTGCCTTTTGACAGACGTAAACCCACCGCTCCGCCTGATAAGGACCTGTGTCGAACTGCCCTGAGCGTGGACTGTCGGGATCAACAAATACAAACCTTTTTGTAAAAACACACAGAGAATCCTGTGCTGTGATTGGCTGGAGGGTAGCTGTGTGTCTAACTGAAGCACCAGTACTGTTGCTATGGTAACCGGCAGATAAACTTATGACCAAGCCAATCAGAGAGCAGTATTCTCTGTGACTGTGGTACTTAATTTGCTACTTTTCTGTGTTTAATATCATGAGTCACATAACATACACTGGTTACCATGACAACTTTATTATGTCAATAAAATGAAAGAAAAAACAACGTGTTTTACACTTTAAGATTGTAATTCTTTTAGAAAATGAAAGTTTTATTTTACAGAAGTGATGTGGAGACCTCACCTGTCCCCTCCTGACCTCACCTGTCCCCTCCTGACCTCACCTGTCCCCTCCTGACCTCACCTGTCCCCACCTGACCTCACCTGTCCCCTCCTGACCTCACCTGTCCCCACCTGACCTCACCTGTCTGTGTCAGACTGTTACAGACATTTAAAAAGCAGGTTTTATTTTTAGTCTTTACCTGAAGCAACATGTCAGACACAAGCTGCTTTATGTACTTTCTACTGAATTTAGGATCGATATCCTGACTGATGCCAGGTAATCAGTCCTCAGGTATTGCTGATATCGTCAAATATTTCAGGTGTCCTCAGATATTTCAGATGTTTCGGGTGTCCTCAGATGTTTCAGGTGTCCTCAGATGTTTCAGGTGTCCTCAGGTATTTCAGGTGTCCTCAGATGTTTCAGGTGTCCTCAGGTATTTCAGGTGTCCTCAGGTATTTCAGGTGTCCTCAGATATTTCAGATGTTTCGGGTGTCCTCAGATGTTTCAGGTGTCCTCAGGTATTTCAGGTGTCCTCAGATGTTTCAGGTGTCCTCAGATGTTTCAGGTGTCCTCAGATGTTTCAGGTGTTTCAGGTGTCCTCAGGTATTTCAGGTCTTGAATCTTTTAGCTGGGGGATGTAGTTCAGAGTTCTGGGGGTCCTCTGGATCCTCATCTTCCTCATCACTGTCCTCCTCTTCCTCACCTGCAGCAGGAAACATACAGGTGTATCAGGAATCTGCTGTGGACTGTAACTGACAGGTAACTTGAGGTTGTTTAGTCCTTCCTCTCTAACCACTGTATTGCACTGTAACGTTAGCAGTTAGCATAACAACCTGTTGCTTTCATCTTCTTTTAAGGAACTTATTATATTTGAAGTCTTGATTTAACTGAAACACATGCAGAATGATTTTATACTTCATAATCATTCTTATTGATGACACGTTATGCTGGATTTAATCATTCTTATTGAGTAGACGTGCTGCTCAGATTGTCACATTAGAGAGCTCACCTTCTGCGCATGCTCCGCGGGTTTTTTCACGCTCCACCAGCTCGCTGAGAAGCCGCGAGACGTTAGGGCTCAGTTCGTGAATCCCGCGGATCAGAGAACTCAGATGATTTTCTACTGTAATGCAGATTTTCTCTGTTAGTCCGTTTCTAAACCGCAGTTCCGCCTGCACCGCAGCGCCCGCCATCTTCAGCACACACTGCCCGCCGTCGTCAGCACGCACTGCCCGCCGTCGTCAGCACGCACTGCCCGCCTGCGTCAGCAACATGCGATACTCTTACCCCGGGATTCCACCGGGCACGTGCGCGCCGAGTTCCTGCTCCGACGCGGTTTGCTCCGTCCTCTGCACAGCGCCCTATTCCACCGGGAGCGTGTCAGAAGCGGAGCGTCTTCACCGCGAGGAAGCCATCCGCCGTTTACAGTCAGTTGCACTCCTACTACAGTAATTACAGCAGCCTGGTCAAAGCTCACAGAGTGCCTTAAGGCTACCGTAATTACTGCAGTAGCAGGGCAACTAAACTGTCCAATTTTGTTAACTTGCTCAGCTTTCGTTGATTTGGTCATTTTCCTTGATCTTTGTGCTTCTGCTATGGTTAAGTAGGCTACGTAGTAAAATGGTTTCTTTATTTGTCTGTTTTAATTGCGTTTATTGTTGATATACGACCAGGAGTCTGCACGGGTTGTTTTATTTTGAAAATTGACCGGATGCTCAATGCTGTTTCTGTGTCCGCCTCTGGGACGCTTCTGAAACGCGCCGCGGCGCGCCCGGTAGAATCGGATACATTGACTAGAGTGGCCGCGATCAGCTCTGGCAGCCGCGTCGGAGCCGGAACGCGGTCCGCACGCGCCCGGTGGAATTTAGGGGTAAAGGGATCTCACGTTAAGAGGCAGAGTATTAATTACTAAGACAGACAGACACATGCAGCTTTGGCTCTGCAGCTGGATAACAAACTACTAAAGTAGATCAGTTTAATCAATTTAATCAGTTTCACCAGTTTCATGTGGAAATAAACAGTTGTGAATTCTTGTGAAAATGGTGAGCTTAATATTTTGGATTTCTATACATTAAACAATACATTTAAGATAAATTGGCTGAGTTCACTTTTCAGAAACCTTCCTTCCACTTGGAATATTATATCTCTCCATATATTATCTAAAAAATTTTTCTTGTTTGTAAGTCAAATATTGATAAAATCCCTGTAAAAATGTCTGCTTTTCATCACCAGTTCTTCTTCTGATGGTCTCTCATCTACAAACATCATTTTTCATCTCATAATTATTTTATATGGAATAACAAGGACATTTGATATAAACAAAAATCTCTCTTTGTGGAATACTGGTTTCACAAAAATATTGTGTTGGTAGATGAGTTATTTAATAAGGACGGTCTTCTCTTTACTTGTGAAGGGTTTCTGTCAGAATATAATAACCCTCTGGAGTCTGTATGCTGTTTAAATCTCAGCCAATCGCCCGTATTATCTCCAACAGACTCCCACAGGCCAACTTTGTTTTCCCAGTTATCTTGGAGGTAACAAAAGATCTATAAGAGCTCTGTTCCAAAGAGATATTACTACATTACCAAGTGGGATTTCATACTGGAACCAGTTTGTGGAAGAAAGCCTGCATGGCTTCTACCTAAACAATACTTAATCGCCACTTAATCACCAATAAAGTTAAGGACATTTATTTTACACTCATTCATTAATTCTATCCAGATAAAAACTTAAAAAGATTTAAGAGAGACATTGATGTGAATGTAGATTCTGTTATGGTTGTCCACAAACTGATGTGCTTTTATTTTGGCTTTGACCAACTGAAGAATTTCTTTGTGTTTTCATTCCTGAAAATATTGATGAAAGTTTTATTTAACTTTGGAAGAATGTATTGTTTGGTATGTATACATGATAAATCCTATTATTATAATGGCAGATTTCCATATCCATAAATGTAAATTTACAGGTGAGAAACCGCACTTCATAGCCGTTGGCAAAGAGTTCAAACAATACATTTATTCAATTCAACACTCTCTAAAACAAAAAGCAATTAAAACTATAACAACATGTAATGTGTTAAATATTTTCGTATAGATCTTTATCTCTATATCTTTTTTTGCTGTTGTTTGGTTTGTAAAGAAATATGTCTTTCCTCTTGATTTTCGGTATAATGATACCTCTCTGTGTGTTATGTTACCTGAATGTATTGCATGATTTCCACCATTGCTGATCTAATTCCATCCTTCATTCTGTAAAGCTCGTTCCAGTCTTCTTCTTCTTCTTCTTCTTCTTCTGTATATTTTCATTCTGCTTGATAAAAAAGAAAGATAGATTTACAGGCGTTTCTATCTTAATGTCTTCACCACATTAACATTATTGAAGTAAAAGTGTTTCAGATTTTTTTTTCTATTTTTAAACTCGGTGACCTCTGACCCAGAAGTGACCTCTGACTCCGGAGTGGCGCCAAATACGAAATGCGGAAGTAAACCGGACGTTGTCATCAGAGCTAGCAGCAGCTAGCGGATTGACAACAAAGATCAGAGGCAGCTGATTATTGATCATTACTGATCAGTTTATTGGCTGGTATACAGTCGGAGCAGACGGCGGGAAACAGGTCCGGTTTGACTCGGTGAGTTTAACCACACAGCTAACACAGTTAGCATTAGCACGCAGCGGATCCACATTCATGTACATTCTGGAAGCTACCTGTGGCTAACGGAAGCTAACTGGCTAGCTGTTGCTAACGCTGTAAACGGTTTATTGATCGTTTTACGAACTGTTGGCCCGCCGATCAGACTAATCGATGAGCTGGTTAAATTTGTGTGATCATCATCTGTCCACAGGCGGACACACAATATACACACAATACAGTATCTACACAAAATACACACTATCCTCACAATATATACACAACATAGAAACAATATCTACACACAACATACACAGATTATACATACAATATAGTATCTACATATATAGTAGCTACACGGTATCCAGGGACCTATGAAATCGCTCTTATTTCTCTTATTTTTTTCACAAATTCCTTGTTTTTCGTTGTAATTTTTCTGAATTCTGTTTCACGATTTAAGTAAATTTTGTCATCAGAAAGAGGATCATTATGTCGTGGATAAATACATTTCAACAGTTCAGTAAGAAAGTATTGAAAATGTAATCATGCATTGAATGAAATGAATATATAGCAATTGATTTGTAATGATGTAACATAACATTGCATTCATTTTAATCAAAGAAAGTGCTTGAATACACAGAACACTCAGGCATTAGCATGAAGAAGTGAAACATATGTAGGCTAAGCGCTATGGCTGAAGATATCGCACCATAACAACAATAATCACAGAATAACATCAGTCAGGATTATAGTGAAGGGATTTGAACTGTGTCAGAGTGAAGCCTCCAACCAGCTGCAGGGACGGTATGTTAGGATCGTATCTCTGTCTTATCTACACTTATCGGTCCCGTTCATACTCTCACTGCTTCTTCTTCATTACTCAGGAACTGGGCCAGTAAATTCAGAGCAGGATTAGAATTGATTTATATTTTAAACTAAATACTGTTTCTAGAGCAGTAACAGAAAATTTACAACAGCAAAGTCACTATAGACTCAATAATATCTCACTGGAAACTAATTCACATCAACTGTATTCATGTTTCTATGTGTTGCGTCTAACATACTCACTATAAACAGACTGTAAGACACTCGCTAGCCTAGCAACATTAATGCTACAAACAACCCATAAAGCAACACGTATAAATATCTGATGTTGTGAACATGTAATTGTCTAGACAGTGTCTGGTAACAAGCATAGTTGTTGTCAACTTGAGTAAAATTTTACCTTCACTTCATCCGGTTCATCTTGTCCACCTCTGTCTGTCAAGTCAGTTTTATTTATAAAGCGCCAAATCCCAACAGAAGTTATTTCAGGTCTCTTTCCACATAGAGCAGGTCTAGACCGAACTCTTTAATCTACAGAGACCCAACATTCCTCCATCAGCAGCAGCAAGAAAAACTCCCCTTTAAGAGGAAAAAACCTCCAGCAGAACCGGACTCTAGGTGGACGCCATCTGCCTCGACCAGTTGGGTTGAGAGAGAAAGGAGGGAGAGACAGAGAAGCATGATAACGACAATAATAACTATAACAATAAAAATATTAGACATATAACAAGAAGTAATAATAGCCAGGGAAGGTGTCAGGGCAGGACACCCACAGGACCACGCCATCATCCCTCGCAGTCTGGAGTTTCCTGTCAGATGAGAAAGCCTAAAAACTCAGAGGAAGCAGCTGAGTTAGTAACATGAATGTGTACAGTAAACACACAATATACACAACATCTGCAAAACAGAAGAGGAGGAGAGCAGCTGCTGCTGACAGACTCTTCATCAGTCTGTGTGTGTGTGTGTTTGTGTTTGATTGTGTGTTTTTTTGCCCAGGTGGTGACAGGTGATGATGTCGGAGGAGCAGACGGAGCAGACGGTGTCTCTGGTGGACGTCCTGGAGGAAGATGAGGAGTTGGAGGAAGAAGCTTCAGCCGTGTTGGCGGGAAGTGACTCTGATCACTGCTCATACCCCCAGGTTACTGTTTATATACTATATATTATATACAGGTTACTGTTTATATACACTATATATTATATACAGGTTACTGTTTATATACACTATATATTATATACAGGTTACTGTTTATATACTATATATTATATACAGGTTACTGTTTATATATACTATATATTATATACAGGTTACTGTTTATATACACTATATATTATATACAGGGTACTGTTTATATACTATATATTATATACAGGTTACTGTATATATACTATATATTATATACAGGTTACTGTTTATATACACTATATATTATATACAGGGTACTGTTTATATACTATATATTATATACAGGTTACTGTTTATATACACTATATATTATATACAGGGTACTGTTTATATACTATATATTATATACAGGTTACTGTTTATATATACTATATATTATATACAGGTTACTGTTTATATATATACAATATATTATATACAGGTTACTGTTTATATATACTATATATTATATACAGGTTACTGTTTATATATATACAATATATTATATACAGGTTACTGTTTATATATACTATATATTATATACAGGTTACTGTTTATATACACTATATATTATATACAGGTTACTGTATATATACTATATATTATATACAGGTTACTGTTTATATACACTATATATTATATACAGGGTACTGTTTATATACTATATATTATATACAGGTTACTGTATATATACTATATATTATATACAGGGTACTGTTTATATACTATATATTATATACAGGGTACTGTTTATATACTATATATTATATACAGGTTACTGTATATATACTATATATTATATACAGGTTACTGTTTATATACACTATATATTATATACAGGGTACTGTTTATATACTATATATTATATACAGGTTACTGTATATATACTATATATTATATACAGGTTACTGTTTATATATACTATATATTATATACAGGTTACTGTTTATATATACTATATATTATATACAGGTTACTGTTTATATACACTATATATTATATACAGGGTACTGTTTATATACACTATATATTATATACAGGGTACTGTTTATATACTATATATTATATACAGGTTACTGTATATATACTATATATTATATACAGGTTACTGTTTATATACACTATATATTATATACAGGGTACTGTTTATATATATACAATATATTATATACAGGTTACTGTTTATATATACTATATATTATATACAGGTTACTGTTTATATATATACAATATATTATATACAGGTTACTGTTTATATATACAATATATTATATACAGGTTACTGTTTATATATACTATATATTATATATTATATACAGGTTACTGTTTATATATACTATATATTATACAGGTTACTGTTTATATACTACATATTATATACAAGTTACTGTTTATATATACTATATATTATATACAGGTTACTGTTTATATATACTATATATTATACAGGTTACTGTTTATATACTACATATTATATACAGGTTACTGTTTATATATACTATATATTATATATTATATACAGGTTACTGTTTATATATACTATATATTATACAGGTTACTGTTTATATACTACATATTATATACAGGTTACTGTTTATATATACTATATATTATATACAGGTTACTGTTTATATACTATATATTATATACAGGTTACTGTTTATATACTATATATTATATACAGGTTACTGTTTATATACTATATATTATATACAGGTTACTGTTTATATACACTATATATTATATACAGGTTACTGTTTATATACTATATATTATATACAGGTTACTGTTTATATACTATATATTATATACAAGTTACTGTTTATATATACTATATATTATATACAGGTTACTGTTTATATATACTATATATTATATACAGGTTACTGTTTATATACTATATATTATGTATATTATATACTTTGTCTACATGTGTATATATATATATATATCTATTTCATCTATCTATATATATATAGATATAGATATATAGTGGAGAATTGATTTTCAAATGATCAGTTTCAGAATGAATGGATATTTGGTGTTATTTTTGGCGTTAAAGAGTCCCACCAGGCTGGTACAGTTATAGGGGAAACACTGTACTATGTGTGTGTGCGTGTGTACATATATATGTGTGTGTGTGTGTTGATGTTTCCGTGTGTGTGTTGCAGGGCTACGTGAAGCGGCAGGCTCTGTACGCCTGTAACACCTGCACACCGAAGGGAGGCGAGGCAGCAGGCGTGTGTTTGGCGTGTTCATACAAATGTCACGAAGGTCATGACCTTTTCGAGCTCTACACCAAAAGGTGATGACGCACCTTTCACTTCATTATTTACCAAACAATCAGTCATACGCTTCCATGTTGTCATGTGTCAGTGGTTTCATCAGCCGTGTTGCGCCGCGTGATCAATCGATCAGTTGATAGACGTCTGTCACTGAGCTCTGCTGCAGCTTTCAGCACCATCAATTAGCTAATATTTCACTGAATTGATCAGAGTTGATTAAAAACATTGAAATTGACGGGTTTTAATTCAAAATTTGTCATCACATTGATTTTCATTCAACCAATATTTAGACTCAGAAATACAGTGATCAATCACTTACATGGATCAAACAGCTCGGGACAGAATCATTCCTATACAAACGCTGTTTATATAATTTGCTGATAGTAATCAATAGTCCACGTACAGCGTTCATTTGCTGTGTGCACGTTGAGATCATGGCGGGAAAAAGAAAGTGATTTTCTCTAATTGAAAAACGTCGATGACGAGATGCAGCAGCGAAACATGTGCATTTGTTTCTAAGCTGCCTGAAAGCGAGCCAGAGGCCGGGGTCGCCGTACCCCGGGGTCGCCGTACCCTGGGGTCGCCGTACGCCAGGCGTACGCCGGGGTCGCCGTACGCCTGGCGAGAGGCCGGGGTCGCCATACGCCGGGGTCGCCGTACGCCTGGCGAGAGGCTTTATTTGTCTTGAAGTAAGGAGGAGGTTTCTGCTGAGAACCAGGGACTCGACCTGTCCTGTATTCTTTATTTATTTATTTATTTTTTGCTTTAAAAGACTTGAAGAAATAGTCGAGTTGATTCAGCATCTGGGATTTTAGCAGCGTCATGAATGTTTGAAATTCTGTCTAATCGCCATACGTGGACAGTTTTTCAATAATAAAAGCTATTGGACATTGATCACTAAGACTGAGCTCAGATACTCCTGAGTCCGTAATGTTTTCTTTTCTATTAGTTAAAAGTCAATCAGAGATGACGTAGAGGAGTCTGTTAAGTTTGGCCTGGTAGGATCAGTAATTACCTGAGAAAGATTAATATTGCCACAGAACTCAACCAGTTTAAGTTGAAATCACCCAGTATAATCAACTCTGAGTTTTTATATGGAGCTGAAAGATCAGCTATGTCATCAGCAGGTCTGTACACACCGACCACAATAACAGAATTATTTTTCACAATACACACTTTCAGAGCCAAAAGCTGTTTTTCCACATTTTCCTTCTGTGACTGCAACAGTAAAAGTAAAACAAGCTCTTGTATATATGCTCTCGCCTCCTTGTGACTTTCTGTCCGTTCTAAAAAGGTTGTGATGATCCAGATTGTCTCAGCCCGGTTTCTGCTCCTCATATGAATCCAGGATTGAGAATCAGGTGTTCACACCTGTATGACTCACCTGGCCAGCTCTAAAATCATTCAGCACTGTGTGAAATATATTGTCCACTAATGATTGTCCAATGATTTAATGTCAGTTTTTTTTATGATTTCTGACGACAAACATGCTGTGAAGTTTTCCTATTGATCGTATTGATTGTATTGATCCTGACTCTTCTTCTCTGCAGGAACTTCCGCTGTGACTGTGGAAACAGGAAGTTCACAGAGCTGCAGTGTAAACTCTTCCCTGTGAGTTCTGACATCATATCCTGATACTCAGACTAATTGTTCTCACATATAACTGATCACCTGACGGGTCACCTGACAGGTGTAGTTTAAAGTGACGTCACTGCAGGATGTTTAGAGAGGGGCGTGTTCTGCTCAGGTGTGTGAATGTTTATTGGGTTTACTGTGTGTTGCAGGACAAAGAGGAGGTCAACAGTCTGAACAAATACAGCCATAACTTCTTTGGAGAGTACTGTACCTGCAGCCGGCCCTACCCAGATCCAGACGACCAGGTGAGACACTCGACACCTGAGACACCTACACCTCACCTGCTCCAGTCTGTTTGCTGTACTGAAGCTGTATCGCACAGTGATTGGCTGGTTTTGGTTTCAGGTGGAGGACGAAATGATTCAGTGTGTGGTGTGTGAGGATTGGCTGCATGGAAGGGTGAGTTCATGAGAACATATATGATGATATATATGATGTCATCAATGATATAATGTTCCGAACTCACCTGTGTTTGTTCTGACAGCACCTGGGCTGTGTGGTTCCAGACTGTGTGGAGCTGCAGGAGATGATTTGTGAGTCTTGTATGAACAAAAACCCCTTCCTGTGGACCTTCGCCGCTCACCTGGCAGGTAAATAACTTCCTGTTTGTACTTCCTGTCTGTGGTGTACTTCCTGTCTGTGATGTACTTCCTGTCTGTGATGTACTTCCTGTTCAGTTCCAGGTGAGTCAGTCGAAGAAGAGGTGAAGGAGGAAACAGCAGGATCAGACGAGTTGAACATGAACCTGAATCAGTCTGAGAAGGTGAGAACCAGACTCAGTTCTCTTAGGAACCAGACTCAGTTGTCTGAGGAATCAGACTCAGTTCTCTTAGGAACCAGACTCAGTTGTCTGAGGAATCAGACTCAGTTGTCTGAGGAACCAGACGCAGTTCTCTTAGGAACCAGACTCAGTTCTCTGAGGAACCAGACTCAGTTGTCTGAGGAACCAGACTCAGTTGTCTGAGGAATCAGACTCAGTTGTCTGAGGAACCAGACTCAGTTCTCTGTCTGAGGAACCAGACTCAGTTCTCTGTCTGAGGAACCAGACTCAGTTCTCTGTCTGAGGAATCAGACTCAGTTGTCTGAGGAACCGGACTCAGTTGTCTGAGGAACCCGGACTCAGTTGTCTGAGGAACCGGACTCAGTTGTCTGAGGAACCGGACTCAGTTCTCTTAGGAACTGGACTCAGTTCTCTGAGGAACCAGACTCAGTTGTCTGAGGAACCAGACTCAGTTGTCTGAGGAATCAGACTCAGTTGTCTGAGGAACCAGACTCAGTTGTCTGAGGAATCAGACTCAGTTCTCTTAGGAACCAGACTCAGTTCTCTTAGGAACCATACTCAGTTCTCTGAGGAACCAGACTCAGTTCTCTTAGGAACCATACTCAGTTGTCTGAGGAACCGGACTCAGTTCTCTTAGGAACCATACTCAGTTGTCTGAGGAACCAGACTCAGTTCTCTTAGGAACCATACTCAGTTGTCTGAGGAACCAGACTCAGTTGTCTTAGGAACCATACTCAGTTGTCTGAGGAACCAGACTCAGTTCTCGGAGGAATCAGACTCAGTTCCTCAGGCTGAATCTAATCTTCACATCGTGACGACCGTCAGCTGCACAACAAATATTTTAAATCCTGCATTCATTCAGTCTTTCACAGTTTATTTTCTGTTGTTGTTCTACTGATTCCTTTCAGTCTTCACGCTGATCGATGTGATTAATAATCAATAATCTGTCAGGTTGATGATGTCATCGAGCCGAGCTGTAAGCGAAGCCGTCGGGAGACGGAGCCGAGCTGCAGACTGAAGGAGCTCGAGGCGGCTGGTCAGAAAAGAGTCCAATCAGGAGCCGTGTTCTGGCCGTCAGCGTGGCGCTCGAAACTCTGCTCCTGCAGCAGCTGCCAGGTAACAAATCAGGTTTCTGTTTTCTGAGGCACTAATAATTAACTGTGAGGTCATTGGTGAGTTTAGTGTGTAATTATGTTTCTGTCTGAGCGTGCTCACACTTTGATTCATTCATTCAACAACCTCGACCCGCTCTGAACCACTCAAACCCTCTGAATAAAGCACTGATGAATCTGCACAGTCCTCACAAACCTATCAAAGCCCTGTTACTAACGAAGCAGCTTCTGTCACTAACGCAGCAGCTTCTGTCACTAACGAAGCAGCTTCTGTCACTAACGAAGCTCTGTGTCGCAGGGTCGTAGTCAGAAAATATTATGATTGATTTATTTCGCCGTCCTCTCAAGGTGCAAACACTACGAATATTTACCAAAAAAGTGCAAAAAGATGAAAAAGCAGAAAAAAAACTCTATAAACTATATACAAGAGTACAAAATATTACAAAAGGGAGTTCCCCAATAACTCAAATATCTTACACTCCAATATGCAATCTGGGATCAATAGATGCTGCCTGACTGCACCAGGGCCAAAGCAGCCCCTTTAAACCAGTAGCCCCTCCCACTAGGCTTAATATTTACAACACATTTTCATACCAGATAAAGCATTTACAGCTTCTTACAGTCAGCTTCTTACAGATTCTAAATCCTTGATTTAGAATCACAAAAATCAAGGAAAATGACCAAATCAAGAAATCTGAATTAACAAAATTGGGCAGTTTGGTTGCGCTGCTACTGCAGTAAATACGGTAGCCTGAGGGTGGTCATTCGGTTTTGATTAGGCTGCTGTAATTACTGTAGTAGCAGTGCAACTGAACTTAAAAGGCAGATGGCTTGACCGCAGTCAAAACACTCTGTGTCTGAAATGTTCCCGGTAGGGTAGGACGCCGTGTGGAGGACGGAACAAAACTGCATTGGAGCCGGAACACGACGCAGACGTAGCCGGTGGGATTCCGGCGTAATGAAGCCTTCTCTAAAAAAAAAAGCTGCATGGTCCTCAGAGCCCAGTCATTAACAAATCAGCTTCTGTCTCTAACGAAGTAGCTTCTGTCATTAATCAATCTCTGTCACTAACAAAGTAGCTTCTGTCACTAACGAAGCAGTGTTACTAAGGAGTGTTTGTGTTGTCAGGAGAGTCTGTCTGAAGCTGGTTTGTCCTTTCTGTTGGACGAGTTGGACACCGTCCTCGCCTATGAGAACAAAGGCAAGAACAGCGAACAGAGACAGCCGGGTCACGACCCTCTGATGTCAGCGCTGGACAACCTGAACCGAGTGCAGCAGCTGGAGATCATCCACGGTAACCGAAACTACAAGTACCACACATGAAACCACAAGTACCACGCATGAAACTACAAGTACCACGCATGAAACTACCAGTACCACACATGAAACTACCAGTACCACACATGAAACCACAAGTACCACGCATGAAACCACCAGTACCACACATGAAACTACCAGTACCACACATGAAACTACAAGTACAACGCATGAAACTACTAGTACCACACATGAAACCACCAGTACCACACATGAAACTACCAGTACCACACATGAAACCACAAGTACCACACATGAAACTACCAGTACCACACATGAAACCACCAGTACACATGAAACTACCAGTACCACACATGAAACTACAAGTACAACGCATGAAACTACAAGTACCACGCATGAAACTACAACGCATGAAACTACAAGTACAACACATGAAACTACAAGTACCACGCATGAAATTACAAGTACAACACATGAAACTACAAGTACCACGCATGAAACTATAAGTACAACACATGAAACTACAAGTACCACACATGAAATTACAAGTACAACACATGAAACTACAAGTACCACACATGAAATTACAAGTACAACACATGAAACTACAAGTACCACGCATGAAATTACAAGTACAACACATGAAATTACAAGTACCACGCATGAAACTACAAGTACAACACATGGAACTACAAGTACCACGCATGAAATTACAAGTACAACACATGAAACTACAAGTACCACGCATGAAACTACAAGTACCACACATGAAACTACAAGTACCACGCATGAAATTACAAGTACCACGCATGAAACTACAAGTACCACACATGAAACTACAAGTACCACGCATGAAATTACAAGTACCACACATGAAACTACAAGTACTACGCATGAAATTACAAGTACCAAGCATGAAACTACAAGTACAACACATGAAACTACAAGTACCATGCACGAAACTACAAGTATAACGCATGAAACTACAAGTACAACACATGAAACTACAAGTACAACACATGAAACTACAAGTACCACGCATGAAACTATAAGTACAACACATGAAACTACAAGTACCACGCATGAAACTATAAGTACAACACATGAAACTACAAGTACCACGCATGAAACTACAAGTACAACACATGAAACTACAAGTACAACACATGAAACTACAAGTACCAAATGTGAGACTACAAGTACAATTGAAACTACAAGTACCACGCATGAAACTACAAGTACCAAGCATGAAACTACAAGTACAACACATGAAACTACAAGTACAACACATGAAACTACAAGTATAATGCATGAAACTACAAGTATAATGCATGAAACTACAAGTACAACACATGAAACTACAAGTACAACACATGAAACTACAAGTACCACGCATGAAACTATAAGTACAACACATGAAACTACAAGTACCACGCATGAAACTATAAGTACAACACATGAAACTACAAGTACAACACATGAAACTACAGGTACCAAATGTGAAACTACAAGTACAATTGAAACTACAAGTACAACGCATGAAACCACAAGTACCACACATGAAACCACAAGTACAACACATGAAACTACAAGTACAATGCATGAAACTACAAGTACCACGCATGAAACTACAAGCACAACACATGAAACTACAAGTACCACGCATGAAACTACAACACATGAAACTACAAGTACAGCACATGAAACTACAAGTACAACACATGAAACTACAAGTACCAAATGTGAAACTACAAGTACAATTGAAACAAGTACAACGCATGAAACCACAAGTACAACGCATGAAACCACAAGTACCACACATGAAACCACAAGTACCACACATGAAACTACAAGTACCACGCATGAAACTAAGTACAACACATGAAACTACAAGTACCACACATGAAATTACAAGTACAACACATGAAACTACAAGTACCACACATGAAATTACAAGTACAACACATGAAACTACAAGTACCACGCATGAAACTATAAGTACAACACATGAAACTACAAGTACCACGCATGAAACTATAAGTACAACACATGAAACTACAAGTACCACGCATGAAACTATAAGTACAACACATGAAACTACAAGTACAACACATGAAACTACAAGTACCAAATGTGAAACTACAAGTACAATTGAAACTACAAGTACAACGCATGAAACCACAAGTACCACACATGAAACCACAAGTACAACACATGAAACTACAAGTACAATGCATGAAACTACAAGTACCATGCATGAAATTACAAGTACAACACATGAAACTACAAGTACCACGCATGAAACTACAAGCACAACACATGAAACTACAAGTACCACGCATGAAACTACAACACATGAAACTACAAGTACAGCACATGAAACTACAAGTACAACACATGAAACTACAAGTACCAAATGTGAAACTACAAGTACAATTGAAACAAGTACAACGCATGAAACCACAAGTACAATGCATGAAACCACAAGTAACACACATGAAACCACAAGTACCACACATGAAACTACAAGTACAACGCATGAAACCACAAGTACCACACATGAAACTACAAGTACAACACATGAAACTACAAGTACCACGCATGAAATTACAAGTACAATGCATGAAACCACAAGTACCACGCATGAAACCGCCAGTACCACACATGAAACTATCAGTACCACACATGAAACTATCAGTACCACACATGAAACTACCAGTACCACACATGAAACTACCAGTACCACGCATGAAACCACAAGTACCACGCATGAAACCACCAGTACCACACATGAAACTAACAGTACCACACATGAAACTACAAGTACAACGCATGAAACTACTAGTACCACACATGAAACCACCAGTACCACACATGAAACTACAAGTACCACACATGAAACCACCAGTACCACACATGAAACCACAAGTACCACACATGAAACTACAAGTACCACACATGAAACTACCAGTACCACACATGAAACCACCAGTACCACACATGAAACTACCAGTACCACACATGAAACTACAAGTACAATGCATGAAACTACAAGTACAACACATGAAACTACAAGTACCACGCATGAAATTACAAGTACAACACATGAAACTACAAGTACCACGCATGAAACTATAAGTACAACACATGAAACTACAAGTACCACACATGAAATTACAAGTACAACACATGAAACTACAAGTACCACACATGAAATTACAAGTACAACACATGAAACTACAAGTACCACACATGAAATTACAAGTACAACACATGAAACTACAAGTACAACACATGAAACTACAAGTACCACGCATGAAACTATAAGTACAACACATGAAACTACAAGTACCACACATGAAATTACAAGTACAACACATGAAACTACAAGTACCACGCATGAAACTACAAGTACAACACATGAAACTACAAGTACCACACATGAAATTACAAGTACAACACATGAAACCACAAGTACAACACATGAAACTACAAGTACCATGCATGAAACTACAAGTACAACACATGAAACTACAACACATGAAACTACAAGTACAACACATGAAAATACAAGTACAACACATGAAACTACAACACATGAAACTATATGTACAACACATGAAACTACAACACATGAAACTACAACACATGAAACTATATGTACAACACATGAAACTATATGTACAACACATGAAACTACAACACATGAAACTACAACACATGAAACTACAAGTACAACACATGAAAATACAAGTACAACACATGAAACTACAACACATGAAACTATATGTACAACACATGAAACTACAACACATGAAACTACAACACATGAAACTATATGTACAACACATGAAACTATATGTACAACACATGAAACTACAACACATGAAACTACAAGTACAACACATTGAACATGAGGTGCATTAAACATTGTTTTTTTGGATAAAGTCCGTCTGTTGGTGACGTCAGTTTCTTTCTCTCAGGATACAACGATATGAAAACTGAGCTGAAGGACTTTCTGCAGAGATTCGCAGCAGAAGGAAAGGTGAGTTTCACACTGCAGCTGACCATTGATCTTCTGATGGCTTTGACATAATTACTGCACAGAGAAGATATGATCAGAGTCTGGCCAGGATCAGGGTTAGCGTCCGCAACACGTCTGGTGTCCAGGAGGATCCTCATCAGGCGACATGGAGACGCAGTGGCTCTACTCTGAGCTCCTTGGTGAAGGCTTCATGGTTTCTATGTTCATGTAGTTGTGCAGCTGCAGTGTTTCCCCTATAATAGTACAGACCTGGTGGTCCACCAGGCCAACGAGTCCCCACCAGGCCAACGAGAACCCCGCCAGGCCAACGAGTCCCCCGCCAGGCCAAAGAGAACCCCGCCAGGCCAAAGAGAACCCCGCCAGGCCAACGAGAACCCCTCCAGCCAACTAGTCCCACGCCAGGCCAACGAGTCCCCCGCCAGGCCAAAGAGAACCCCGCCAGGCCAAAGAGAACCCCGCCAGGCCAACGAGTCACACGCCAGGCCAACGAGTCCCCCGCCAGGCCAAAGAGAACCCCGCCAGGCCAACGAGACCCCCGCCAGGCCAACGAGTCCCCCCGCCAGGCCAACAAGAGCCCCGCCAGGCCAACGAGAACCCCACCAGGCCAACGAGTCCCCCGCCAGGCCAACGAGTCCCCCGCCAGGCCAACAAGAGCCCCGCCAGGCCAAAGAGAACCCCACCAGGCCAACGAGACCCCCGCCAGGCCAACGAGTCCCCCGCCAGGCCAACGAGTCCCCTGCCAGGCCAACAAGAGCCCCGCCAGGCCAAAGAGAACCCCACCAGGCCAACGAGACCCCCGCCAGGCCAACGAGTCCCCCGCCAGGCCAACAAGAGCCCCACCAGGCCAAAGAGAACCCCACCAGGCCAACAAGAGCCCCGCCAGGCCAACGAGTCCCCCGCCAGGCCAACGAGTCCCCCGCCAGGCCAAAGAGAACCCCGCCAGGCCAACAAGTCCCCCGCCAGGCCAACGAGTCCCCCGCCAGGCCAACGAGACCCCCGCCAGGCCAACGAGTCCCCCGCCAGGCCAACAAGAGCCCCGCCAGGCCAACGAGTCCCCCGCCAGGCCAACGAGACCCCCGCCAGGCCAACGAGACCCCCGCCAGGCCAACGAGTCCCCCGCCAGGCCAACAAGAGCCCCACCAGGCCAAAGAGAACCCCACCAGGCCAACAAGAGCCCCGCCAGGCCAACGAGTCCCCCGCCAGGCCAACGAGTCCCCCGCCAGGCCAAAGAGAACCCCGCCAGGCCAACAAGTCCCCCGCCAGGCCAACGAGTCCCCCGCCAGGCCAACGAGTCCCCCGCCAGGCCAACGAGACCCCCCCCAGGCCAAAGAGAACCCTGCCAGGCCAACGAGACCCCCCCCAGGCCAACGAGACCCCCGCCAGGCCAACGAGTCCCCCGCCAGGCCAATGAGAACCCCGCCAGGCCAACGAGTCCCCCGCCAGGCCAACTAGTCCCCCGCCAGGCCAACGAGACCCCCGCCAGGCCAACGAGTCTCCCGCCAGGCCAATGAGAACCCCGCCAGGCCAACGAGTCCCCCGCCAGGCCAATGAGACCTCTGCCAGGTCAAAAAATATTTTTTTTAAAATATCCATTCATTTGGAAATCAATAGCGTTTGGGAGCTTCTGAACAGCGCTGTTTCGAAACGTGAGTCACCGTCTGTGTGGTTGCCTGGGAAACTGCAGGTAGCGTAACTCCTTTTAAGGAACAGGGCAGAGCGTAAGCGAGTGGTTAAGCGAGAGAGTGAGCGTCAGAAAAGTGATGGTGAAAGCGAGCGGAGCAGAGGAGAAGGTTAACAGGAAGTTGTCAGTAAATGTGCAGTACAGACTATAGTGTAACAGCTAATAAATGCTGCAGCTTGTCAAGACCAAGAAAAGTCGCATCTGTTGTTTCCCAACTGCTGGAAAAGTGTAGGAGGTTAGCTCCAAAGTTAGCAACAATGGGTTAGCCTAACCCGAAGATGCTAAACAGAGAAATAGAGAACGGAGAAATGTCTGTCTGCTGTCAGTGTCGTGGTTATCTGCCAGAAACTGTCATAAATTGACTTTTTATCCTGTTTTAAACCACATTTTTATGATACGCTTTCTACATCTTTGTCATTTTTAACTGTATCTTTTATCTGGATGAAGGATTTTAGTCATAAGATATCAGAGAAACAAGCTGAGCAAACGTTAGCAGCAGCTCAGTCCGCAGCCCCTCCAGACATCCTGTGTCCACCAAACAGCGTCAGAGAAATAAATGTTTAATGTGTTTTTACTGGTTTGAATCACTGGGTCTGTTTGTTCTGGAGCCTCCTCTCCAGAACAAACAGACCACTGTGGGTAAAAACCTCCTGAATGATGAACACTGAACCAGGAGAAGCTGACTGCAATGACGGCAGTGGTGGTTGTTTAACAATGAAGACAACTCCCATGATCCCTCACTGCTTCACAACGTCATCAAACTCCATCTTTTGTTATTGTTTTGACTGAGAGACCCCAGAGTGGCAGAAATGACATATTGTGTGTTTAAGGCCAGACATCATATGGAGGAAACATTCTTCCTTCCGTGTCTGTGATCTCATGACAGCAGGCGAGACGAGCGGGTTTTCTACCTTCTACAGAACTCCGCCTCCGTCGCTGCTTGCATATTAAGTTCTGTCAGGTGATGATGTAGTTGGTTATGCAGGATTTGGTAGGCTGTATTAACTGGCACTCAATTAATTAACTAGATCATTATAACTACAGAATGATGGATACACATTGATATGATTTATTTTAATGTGCAGTGAAAAAAACCCACATGGTTGCACTGCTGCGTCGCATTACCTCTGTCATAAGGAGGTATTTATTTTAATCATTTTAAATTTATTTTGGTACAACTGCTTCATTACTGAAGAATTATTGACTGGTTCACACTGGGCTGCAAACCATCTGGTGCCTACTAGAGATCCCGATACGATGAAGCCCCCCCCACCCCCCCCCAGCTGCACTTGGAGATCCTGTCCATGAAGATCACAAACAGTTAATAACAGCCTCTGAGGATATTTGTCTTCCTGTAGAGAATGAGGACAGTTATATGTAGACTGGATGACTTGTAACAACAGCCTGGTACCCCATTCTCCCACAGCGCCCCCTCAAGCTACCCCAGGAGACTCTGTCATTAGCCTTCTCCAAGTCCAAGATGTACATGTAGACTGGATGGGTTAAAAGTTCCCTCCAGGGTAAAGAGCTGGACCACTGTTCCAGGACCAGGACTCAATCCATGTTTCCCCAGAATCTGAGGTTCAACAACAATCAGCCAAGAGTCTCCTCTCCAGCATCTGGTACAAGCTCTCCCAGAAAGGCTGAGCAGTGTGTGGCAGCTGTTAAATGTAAATGGTTAAATATGGTTGAGTTGATTTTACAATTGAAATAATTGTTAATTCTGCTTATGATGATCTATGTTATTGCTAAGAGTGTTTATGGTATTGTTTTTGTTTTGTTTGGGATTCCTTTTATTTCCTGTGGGCATGTCACCACTGAGAGGTGTGTAGTGTAACAGGTGGATATATGGGTCAAACACCCTAAATGTTTGGTTAGAAGGCGGTGGTTAAAAACAGTTTTTGACCACGTTATATAGAGTTTTCATTGCCATAAAAGGAATTTTCATTTTCTCTTGGATGTATTAACAATTAAGAAAACAGTTTGGAACAAATTTGAGTTATAAAATAAAAGTTATAATTTCTTAAAGTGTGGCGAGCGAAATTTTGTAAAACGTGCATTAAGCAGACCACCCCTCAACACCACGGCTTTTATAAAGAAGAGCTGACACAGTGTGATAACCAAATTACATCCTCTGGTCCCCATTATAAACACGGTGTGTCAGCCATGACAGCCCAACAACGTCCAGAGTCTTCAGCATCTCAGGGCGAATTTCATCCACACCTGGCGCCTCGCCACTGAGGAGCGTCCTGGCTGCGTCAGAGACCTCTGAGTCACCAGAGGGTTCCCTGTTCAGGACCCCACTGCAGTTTGACGTACAGGCACTAGCGGCTCTCAGGCAGGAGCTCGTATTCCCACACCTGCCAACGCCGGGAGGGTCAGGTGCTTCGCCAGACGGGCTGTCGGTGGAGGCGTGAAGAATGTTTTTATTTTAAATGTGACTAGATAATCTTCTGTTTGTCTGACCTGCTGACGGACAGGTGACGATCAGTTTGATGTTTGAGTTTCGAGGTTTTGTGCACAGGAAACTCATCATGTGACTGCTGTCTGTTCTCTGATAGGTTGTGACTCCAGATGATATCCGCCAGTTCTTTGAGCAGCAGCAGAGTCGCAAAAGAAGACGAGTCGATGCCGGACGCTTCTACAGCACCTGATGACCTTTGACCTTTACATCTACTGCACCTGATGACCTCTAATCTTATCATCGTCACCCAATGACCTTTGACCTTCGGACCTTTTTCCTGACCCCATGCCTCAGATTGTCCTCTGACGTTTTTTGTCAATGACCCAGTATTTTGGATTTTCTGGACATTTTGAAGTTTGATGTTTATTTTAAACCTTCTGTTTCAGGGTCAGAGGTCAACAACATTAATGTCTGTTAATGTCGTCTTTGTGTTCACTTTTTAATGAAAAACAATAAAATGTTTGAGAACACGGAGTATTATTTCATCTTCTGAAGGTGTTTTCAGTGGACCGCTGTACGGACGCGTGTTCGCTCTCGTCTACGTTCATCAAACATTCAGTTCATGTTTCTGTTGAACTTTTTCATCTCATGTCTCAGTTTTACATTCTGTTTGAACACAAGTTCATCAGTTCTAATTGATTATTGATGATGATGTGACAACAGGTTAATTTGAATGAAAACAATGTGACAGGATTTAAAAATAAAAAGGAACTGAAATGAGATTTAATGATTTAAAAAGTTAAAGATCCACCAGTTATCAATGGAACCACTTTGTCATAAACACACTTTGCACATATTCACCAGGAAAACCAACAAAATCAGGTTAAAAGGCAAAACAAAGTTATTTGTACAGCACAATTCAAAGTGCTTTACATAAAACATAAGAGGCATCAAGACAGACTATAAAAGCAACACAAGCCAGTGTAAAGTCATTTAAATACAGTTTAAAAAGTGTTAAACTGGACAAGAGAATAAAAGTTGCAGTGTAGTGAAAGATATTAACCCTCAAATTTGATTTAAAGAACTGAGAGTTTGTTCAGATATGTGGAGCATAAAACCTGAACGCTGCTTCTCCAGGTTTAGTTTTGACTCTGAAGACAGAAAGCAGAGCTGATCCAGACCTGATCCAGACCTGATCCAGACCTGATCCAGACCACCTGAGAGTCTGGATGCTTCATAACGAAGCAGCAGATCAGTGACATATTAAAACCATCAGTGCCTCATAAACCAACAGCAGTATTTTATAATCAGTTCTCTGACAGACAGGAAGTATAAAGATCTGAGAACTGGACTGATGTGATCCACTTTCTAGTCTTAGTGAGGACTCGAGCAGCAGCGTCTGGATCAGCTGCAG
>NC_056549.1:92500-95000 GCF_910596095.1 Thunnus maccoyii | reverse complement strand
CGGAGTATCGCCAGAGATCCCGCCAGGCGCCGAAGGCCTGAACACCGCTCCTCCTCTTCATCATCTTCCTCTTCCTCACAAACAGCTGGAGGAAGTTCTGTAATTGATAAATGTATCAGAGGATTACTTCACATTTCATGGTTGATATTAAACTTTTATCAGCACGCAAAGTCTCCTGCAGTCATTACCAGTTTAAAGTGTTCCACTGTTCTGGAGCTTTCAGTCCTGTTACTTGGCCTTCCTCGGCCAGATAAGTTTTATTTTGAAATTATGAAGAATAAATGTACCACATTATATTATATATAATATAATAATGTGATTAATCTGAGGTTTCAGTCGTTATGGTAACGATCAACATGAAACGTGTTTCCACGATCAATTATTGGCTTTCATGTTTAATTTGTAATCATTAAAGGAACAGTAAAGGTTCATGTAACAGATAATCATTTAATTATACTTCATTTAATGATTTTCTCCTGTTACGGGATCTGTAGAGCCAGTGTTTAGTTTGTCTGTTCTGGGCTACCGTAGAAACATGGCGGGCTCGGTGGAAGAGGAGCTGCTCCCTCTGTAGATATAACGGCTGATTCTAAGGTAACGAAAACACAACGATTCTCATTTTCAGGTGATTAAACTCTAATTAAAACATATGAATATTATATTCCATGTCTGCCAGATGTCAGTAAATTCTACAGACTGCTCCTTTAAAACAGCCTCTGAAGACTATAAAGACTGTTTAAGAGGTTGGAAGCTGCAGCAGGAAGTTTAGGTTTATGATATATATATATATATATATATATATATATATATTGATATATTATCAATAAATCCGTCTGCATCAGCTGCTCTCACACTGATTATCCATCTAAACGTGAAGGATCAGATTTCTCCACATTGAGGGAAACTTCAGTATTTGTCTGAATCCAAACTTGAGTGCAGTCGTTTATGTGGAGGAACGGATGAAAAAGATTCTTACATTAGAAGATTTATACTGCATAAATATACTTAAGATCACTTAAACATAGGATCTACCTAGAACTCATTCTGGAGTCTTCCTCATCTGCATCATGTTGCTTGTTTACAATCGGAAGCTCAGCAGATAATCTGTGATAATATACGTGAAGCTGCTGAATCCCTTCAAAGTGCTCGGAAAGAGATTTGAATGTTTATCATTTGTTGAACATGAATGAGATGAAATTTGCAGGAAGTCCTGAATAGTTTAATAATAGTAATAAATAAGATTTATGGGTAAGTTGAGTTGGTTCAAAGTATTCAGCAGATCCACTGCTGTCAGGAAGCTGTTCGCTGTTTCTGCTTCTCCGCAGTCACACAACAACGACACCAGATCATCTTTAAGGTCATAAAGGACGAGATTTTATATTCCCTTTTTTCTGAGTCAGAAGGTTTAAATCCAACCTGAATCTTTTTCTTTGCTTTTGTGTCATTGAAGACATAAAACAAAGAATCATCAGAGCAGACTGTGAACACCAGAAAAGACTCTTTAAATAAAGTTTTACAAACAGGAAGAGTTTGTGTGTTTGTGTTTGAGCAGGAATGTTGCTCTGCTTGTTTACTTTGTTCTCTCATTTAATCTCTTCCTGTTTGAAAGACTTTCCACAGAGACTAAAACCTCTGAGAGAAAATCTTCATCACCATCTTCATTTTCATCATCCTCAACTGAAGTCAGCTCATTTCAAGACAATCTGAACATGTGTATTGATAGTAAGAAAGTAATTTTTTGAAGTCAAAGGAAAACAATCATGAAACTGTCATCATGAGCTCTGCGAGTGTGTTTTTGCTTTTATAATATATAAATATATATAAATATAATATATAAATGTTCAGCAAACTTAATAATATTAAAAGTTGTGTTCTGTGTTGTGATGCTAGAAAAGATATTCTACTGTGACTCCCACAGTTTTATCTGGTGGGGTCAGGGTTAGTGTAGGGGAACTAAACCCCACCCCAACTGAACGGAAGAAGGGAGGTGCATGGTCCTTCCCCCAGAAGGCTCTTTGTTCCCGGTCCCAGAAAGACTGGCCTCGTCATGTAGTGAGTGGAGCAGGCGTACCCAAATGCAGGAGATGGCAGGCAGGCGGGATAAATACACACTAAACTAATCAGGGAACGAGGATCAGACACGAGGGCAGGCTGGGAGTGATTGGCTGAGGGAAACACAGGGAGCAGGGCTAACAAGGTAATGCAGGGCAGGTGAGAGGAGGAGCACATGAACACAGGAGGAAAACACAAAGGAAACACAGAAAACCAAAAGAACAAAAACACAAAGTCCAGGCAGGATGTGACAGGACCCAGTTTCCCCTGAGCTGCGTACGTGGTCTGTCATCGTATTCAGGACGGTAAGGACCACGGTTTCTCCCGTGGCGGACTACAGTCCATTCATAATCACGAGCTGTACTTATGATTATGAGTTGGAGTTATTTTTTGCAGTTTTTGTGTATTTATGTGTTTTTTGTGTTTCTATATATGAACTTAAATATAA
>NC_056549.1:0-87500 GCF_910596095.1 Thunnus maccoyii | reverse complement strand
AGGTCATAGAGACTTGGAACCAAGCTCCATCCCCACTAATTCAGGCACGGCCTTTCCAACAGTGCCACCCACCAGCATGTGCGAGCTTCCGGTCCTGAGATACGTCACTTCCTGTTTTTGAAATGGCTGTATCTCGGCAACGGAAGGTCGTAGAGACATGGGTCCAAGACGGGCGCGTTCAGAGCCCCCGAATTAGGTCTGACGCCACCCACTCCCGAGTCTCTACGACTTTTGGTTCCCGAGTTAGGGTAGGGGTAGGGTTAGGGCTAGGGTTAGAGCTAGGGTTACGGTAGGTATGGGGGTTAAACGAGGTTTGTCTCGCTGGACAAAACGGGACAAACGTGAATAACTTTTGATAGGGAGGTCATAGAGACTTGGAACCAAGCTCCATCCCCACTAATTCAGGCACGGCCTTTCCAACAGTGCCACCCACCAGCATGTGCGAGCTTCCGGTCCTGAGATACGTCACTTCCTGTTTTTGAAATGGCTGTATCTCGGCAACGGAAGGTCGTAGAGACATGGGTCCAAGACGGGCGCGTTCAGAGCCCCCGAATTAGGTCTGACGCCACCCACTCCCGAGTCTCTACGACTTTTGGTTCCCGAGTTATAGAGCAAAATGTCCTCCCCATTGGAAATGAATGGGATGAAAATTTCAGCAAGTGTTGGGGGCCGAAATCGAGCACGCAGAAAGTATTTAGGAGCACGTTTCAGGTCATTTGGAGTCTATTCGTACCACCCATGGAGTGACTTTTTCGAAAAATCTTGACACCCATGAGAGATGAGGTAGGCGTTAAGGTATAAGAGGTAGGTAAGTATTTTGAAGGTAAGTCGTGGACTGTTTGGTTGGTATTAACGCATAAGAGGTAGGTAAGTGTATTTAAAGGTAAGTTGTGGACTCTTTGGTCTGGCCTCAGTGCATCCGAGGCACGCAAGCCCCCACGCCACGTCAAGTCAGAGTCCATGTGGAGGTTTTTTTTGTTTGTTTTTTTGTTTGTTGTTTTTTTTTTTTTTTTTAAAAATTTTTGTTTAAACTTACTACTTCTTTCTTTTGTTTTTCTTATAGTAATACTAATGAAGTGTGAACACACCAATGCGCAGATGCTGTAATCATAACAATGAACTTAAGAAAACTAACAACATAACATGAAAAATCTTCTTTGGACTTAGTTGTCTCTCTGCATCCTCTGCCTCTTTTTGATAAACGCCTTAAAACGTCTGGCAGGGACCAGGTTTTGCTCACATTGTTTTAAATATGCAATATCTGCCTTTCTGTGTGAGACAATTCTGGTCAGGTCAACAAAGGAGAGCTCAGCGGCTGACCAGCGTGGATGGCAGTTTATGGGGATATACCCCAGTGTCTGCTTCTGTATGTCAGCTGGTCTGTCCTCCTCATCCACAGCCTGGATGTCCTCTGGCTCTTCCTGGCGGGTTTTTTTTGTTTTGGGGCATTTTGGAAGTCAGATGTGTTTCTAGTTTTGGTACCCTGCACGGAATGTCCTCGTGCAGGCGCCACACCACCAAGGGCCCAACTTTCGGGAGACTGTGGTGGGACTGCAGATGTAATTCCTGCATCTTTGATTGCCTCAAAGGCAGGTCCAGTGTGAGCTCGCGTGGTGCCACGTAGTCCACGTAGTCTCCATTTTCGATGATGCCAATGCATGAAAGGAACGTGAGCGTCTCTAATTTCTCCCCATGGACCATCTTATTGGGCAGCCCCACAAGACACTTTTCCAGCCACGGCATGCCCTGCTCCCTGTAGCGGTCCAGCTTACTGGGAAAACAGAGTCCTCTCCGTTCCACCTGGTGGAGGATGTGGGAGCGGATGACTGCCAGGCGAGAGACCATCGGGGGGCCAGTTTCCGTCACGAAAAGCTCTACATAAGACCTCTTGTCCCAGCTGAATCGTACCCGCTTCCCTTGCCACATTTTCAGGTGGGGGACCCAACGTAACTTGATCTCTTCCAGCCCCAGCCGAAGGCAATTAAGAGGGTCCAGGCCAGCCCGGGTGACAAGATCCCTGGCTCTGTCAAAGGTTCCTGGAAAGGGAAAAGCCCCCTGGGTTAGGGTTAGGGTTAGAGTTAGGGGTTAGGGTTAGGGTTAGGTATGGGGGTAAAACGAGGTTTGTCTCACTGGACAAAACGGGACAAACGTGAATAACTTTTGATAGGGAGGTCATAGAGACTTAGAACCAAGCTCCATCCCCACTAATTCAGGCACGGCCTTTCCAACAGTACCACCCACGAGCATGTGCGAGCTTCGGGTCCTGAGATACGTCACTTCCGGATTTTGAAATGGCCGTATCTCGGCAACGGAAGGTCGTAGAGACATGGGTCCAAGACTGGCGCGTTCAGAGCCCCCGAATTAGGTCTGACGCCACCCACTCCCGAGTCTCTACGACTTTTGGTTCCCGAGTTAGGGTAGGGGTAGGGTTAGGGCTAGGGTTAGAGCTAGGGTTACGGTAGGTATGGGGGTTAAACGAGGTTTGTCTCGCTGGACAAAACGGGACAAACGTGAATAACTTTTGATAGGGAGGTCATAGAGACTTGGAACCAAGCTCCATCCCCACTAATTCAGGCACGGCCTTTCCAACAGTGCCACCCACCAGCATGTGCGAGCTTCCGGTCCTGAGATACGTCACTTCCTGTTTTTGAAATGGCTGTATCTCGGCAACGGAAGGTCGTAGAGACATGGGTCCAAGACGGGCGCGTTCAGAGCCCCCGAATTAGGTCTGACGCCACCCACTCCCGAGTCTCTACGACTTTTGGTTCCCGAGTTAGGGTAGGGGTAGGGTTAGGGCTAGGGTTAGAGCTAGGGTTACGGTAGGTATGGGGGTTAAACGAGGTTTGTCTCGCTGGACAAAACGGGACAAACGTGAATAACTTTTGATAGGGAGGTCATAGAGACTTGGAACCAAGCTCCATCCCCACTAATTCAGGCACGGCCTTTCCAACAGTGCCACCCACCAGCATGTGCGAGCTTCCGGTCCTGAGATACGTCACTTCCGGATTTTGAAATGGCCGTATCTCGGCAACGGAAGGTCGTAGAGACATGGGTCCAAGACTGGCGCGTTCAGAGCCCCCGAATTAGGTCTGACGCCACCCACTCCCGAGTCTCTACGACTTTTGGTTCCCGAGTTAGGGTAGGGGTAGGGTTAGGGCTAGGGTTAGAGCTAGGGTTACGGTAGGTATGGGGGTTAAACGAGGTTTGTCTCGCTGGACAAAACGGGACAAACGTGAATAACTTTTGATAGGGAGGTCATAGAGACTTGGAACCAAGCTCCATCCCCACTAATTCAGGCACGGCCTTTCCAACAGTGCCACCCACCAGCATGTGCGAGCTTCCGGTCCTGAGATACGTCACTTCCTGTTTTTGAAATGGCTGTATCTCGGCAACGGAAGGTCGTAGAGACATGGGTCCAAGACGGGCGCGTTCAGAGCCCCCGAATTAGGTCTGACGCCACCCACTCCCGAGTCTCTACGACTTTTGGTTCCCGAGTTATAGAGCAAAATGTCCTCCCCATTGGAAATGAATGGGATGAAAATTTCAGCAAGTGTTGGGGGCCGAAATCGAGCACGCAGAAAGTATTTAGGAGCACGTTTCAGGTCATTTGGAGTCTATTCGTACCACCCATGGAGTGACTTTTTCGAAAAATCTTGACACCCATGAGAGATGAGGTAGGCGTTAAGGTATAAGAGGTAGGTAAGTATTTTGAAGGTAAGTCGTGGACTGTTTGGTTGGTATTAACGCATAAGAGGTAGGTAAGTGTATTTAAAGGTAAGTTGTGGACTCTTTGGTCTGGCCTCAGTGCATCCGAGGCACGCAAGCCCCCACGCCACGTCAAGTCAGAGTCCATGTGGAGGTTTTTTTTTGTTTGTTTTTTTGTTTGTTGTTTTTTTTTTTTTTTTTAAAAATTTTTGTTTAAACTTACTACTTCTTTCTTTTGTTTTTCTTATAGTAATACTAATGAAGTGTGAACACACCAATGCGCAGATGCTGTAATCATAACAATGAACTTAAGAAAACTAACAACATAACATGAAAAATCTTCTTTGGACTTAGTTGTCTCTCTGCATCCTCTGCCTCTTTTTGATAAACGCCTTAAAACGTCTGGCAGGGACCAGGTTTTGCTCACATTGTTTTAAATATGCAATATCTGCCTTTCTGTGTGAGACAATTCTGGTCAGGTCAACAAAGGAGAGCTCAGCGGCTGACCAGCGTGGATGGCAGTTTATGGGGATATACCCCAGTGTCTGCTTCTGTATGTCAGCTGGTCTGTCCTCCTCATCCACAGCCTGGATGTCCTCTGGCTCTTCCTGGCGGGTTTTTTTTGTTTTGGGGCATTTTGGAAGTCAGATGTGTTTCTAGTTTTGGTACCCTGCACGGAATGTCCTCGTGCAGGCGCCACACCACCAAGGGCCCAACTTTCGGGAGACTGTGGTGGGACTGCAGATGTAATTCCTGCATCTTTGATTGCCTCAAAGGCAGGTCCAGTGTGAGCTCGCGTGGTGCCACGTAGTCCACGTAGTCTCCATTTTCGATGATGCCAATGCATGAAAGGAACGTGAGCGTCTCTAATTTCTCCCCATGGACCATCTTATTGGGCAGCCCCACAAGACACTTTTCCAGCCACGGCATGCCCTGCTCCCTGTAGCGGTCCAGCTTACTGGGAAAACAGAGTCCTCTCCGTTCCACCTGGTGGAGGATGTGGGAGCGGATGACTGCCAGGCGAGAGACCATCGGGGGGCCAGTTTCCGTCACGAAAAGCTCTACATAAGACCTCTTGTCCCAGCTGAATCGTACCCGCTTCCCTTGCCACATTTTCAGGTGGGGGACCCAACGTAACTTGATCTCTTCCAGCCCCAGCCGAAGGCAATTAAGAGGGTCCAGGCCAGCCCGGGTGACAAGATCCCTGGCTCTGTCAAAGGTTCCTGGAAAGGGAAAAGCCCCCTGGGTTAGGGTTAGGGTTAGAGTTAGGGGTTAGGGTTAGGGTTAGGTATGGGGGTAAAACGAGGTTTGTCTCACTGGACAAAACGGGACAAACGTGAATAACTTTTGATAGGGAGGTCATAGAGACTTAGAACCAAGCTCCATCCCCACTAATTCAGGCACGGCCTTTCCAACAGTACCACCCACGAGCATGTGCGAGCTTCGGGTCCTGAGATACGTCACTTCCGGATTTTGAAATGGCCGTATCTCGGCAACGGAAGGTCGTAGAGACATGGGTCCAAGACTGGCGCGTTCAGAGCCCCCGAATTAGGTCTGACGCCACCCACTCCCGAGTCTCTACGACTTTTGGTTCCCGAGTTAGGGTAGGGGTAGGGTTAGGGCTAGGGTTAGAGCTAGGGTTACGGTAGGTATGGGGGTTAAACGAGGTTTGTCTCGCTGGACAAAACGGGACAAACGTGAATAACTTTTGATAGGGAGGTCATAGAGGCTTGGAACCAAGCTCCATCCCCACTAATTCAGGCACGGCCTTTCCAACAGTGCCACCCACGAGCATGTGCGAGCTTCCGGTCCTGAGATACGTCACTTCCTGTTTTTGAAATGGCTGTATCTCGGCAACGGAAGGTCGTAGAGACATGGGTCCAAGACGGGCGCGTTCAGAGCCCCCGAATTAGGTCTGACGCCACCCACTCCCGAGTCTCTACGACTTTTGGTTCCCGAGTTAGGGTAGGGGTAGGGTTAGGGCTAGGGTTAGAGCTAGGGTTACGGTAGGTATGGGGGTTAAACGAGGTTTGTCTCGCTGGACAAAACGGGACAAACGTGAATAACTTTTGATAGGGAGGTCATAGAGACTTGGAACCAAGCTCCATCCCCACTAATTCAGGCACGGCCTTTCCAACAGTGCCACCCACCAGCATGTGCGAGCTTCCGGTCCTGAGATACGTCACTTCCTGTTTTTGAAATGGCTGTATCTCGGCAACGGAAGGTCGTAGAGACATGGGTCCAAGACGGGCGCGTTCAGAGCCCCCGAATTAGGTCTGACGCCACCCACTCCCGAGTCTCTACGACTTTTGGTTCCCGAGTTAGGGTAGGGGTAGGGTTAGGGCTAGGGTTAGAGCTAGGGTTACGGTAGGTATGGGGGTTAAACGAGGTTTGTCTCGCTGGACAAAACGGGACAAACGTGAATAACTTTTGATAGGGAGGTCATAGAGACTTGGAACCAAGCTCCATCCCCACTAATTCAGGCACGGCCTTTCCAACAGTGCCACCCACCAGCATGTGCGAGCTTCCGGTCCTGAGATACGTCACTTCCTGTTTTTGAAATGGCTGTATCTCGGCAACGGAAGGTCGTAGAGACATGGGTCCAAGACGGGCGCGTTCAGAGCCCCCGAATTAGGTCTGACGCCACCCACTCCCGAGTCTCTACGACTTTTGGTTCCCGAGTTAGGGTAGGGGTAGGGTTAGGGCTAGGGTTAGAGCTAGGGTTACGGTAGGTATGGGGGTTAAACGAGGTTTGTCTCGCTGGACAAAACGGGACAAACGTGAATAACTTTTGATAGGGAGGTCATAGAGACTTGGAACCAAGCTCCATCCCCACTAATTCAGGCACGGCCTTTCCAACAGTGCCACCCACCAGCATGTGCGAGCTTCCGGTCCTGAGATACGTCACTTCCTGTTTTTGAAATGGCTGTATCTCGGCAACGGAAGGTCGTAGAGACATGGGTCCAAGACGGGCGCGTTCAGAGCCCCCGAATTAGGTCTGACGCCACCCACTCCCGAGTCTCTACGACTTTTGGTTCCCGAGTTATAGAGCAAAATGTCCTCCCCATTGGAAATGAATGGGATGAAAATTTCAGCAAGTGTTGGGGGCCGAAATCGAGCACGCAGAAAGTATTTAGGAGCACGTTTCAGGTCATTTGGAGTCTATTCGTACCACCCATGGAGTGACTTTTTCGAAAAATCTTGACACCCATGAGAGATGAGGTAGGCGTTAAGGTATAAGAGGTAGGTAAGTATTTTGAAGGTAAGTCGTGGACTGTTTGGTTGGTATTAACGCATAAGAGGTAGGTAAGTGTATTTAAAGGTAAGTTGTGGACTCTGGTCTGGCCTCAGTGCATCCGAGGCACGCAAGCCCCCACGCCACGTCAAGTCAGAGTCCATGTGGAGGTTTTTTTTGTTTGTTTTTTTGTTTGTTGTTTTTTTTTTTTTTTTAAAAATTTTTGTTTAAACTTACTACTTCTTTCTTTTGTTTTTCTTATAGTAATACTAATGAAGTGTGAACACACCAATGCGCAGATGCTGTAATCATAACAATGAACTTAAGAAAACTAACAACATAACATGAAAAATCTTCTTTGGACTTAGTTGTCTCTCTGCATCCTCTGCCTCTTTTTGATAAACGCCTTAAAACGTCTGGCAGGGACCAGGTTTTGCTCACATTGTTTTAAATATGCAATATCTGCCTTTCTGTGTGAGACAATTCTGGTCAGGTCAACAAAGGAGAGCTCAGCGGCTGACCAGCGTGGATGGCAGTTTATGGGGATATACCCCAGTGTCTGCTTCTGTATGTCAGCTGGTCTGTCCTCCTCATCCACAGCCTGGATGTCCTCTGGCTCTTCCTGGCGGGTTTTTTTTGTTTTGGGGCATTTTGGAAGTCAGATGTGTTTCTAGTTTTGGTACCCTGCACGGAATGTCCTCGTGCAGGCGCCACACCACCAAGGGCCCAACTTTCGGGAGACTGTGGTGGGACTGCAGATGTAATTCCTGCATCTTTGATTGCCTCAAAGGCAGGTCCAGTGTGAGCTCGCGTGGTGCCACGTAGTCCACGTAGTCTCCATTTTCGATGATGCCAATGCATGAAAGGAACGTGAGCGTCTCTAATTTCTCCCCATGGACCATCTTATTGGGCAGCCCCACAAGACACTTTTCCAGCCACGGCATGCCCTGCTCCCTGTAGCGGTCCAGCTTACTGGGAAAACAGAGTCCTCTCCGTTCCACCTGGTGGAGGATGTGGGAGCGGATGACTGCCAGGCGAGAGACCATCGGGGGGCCAGTTTCCGTCACGAAAAGCTCTACATAAGACCTCTTGTCCCAGCTGAATCGTACCCGCTTCCCTTGCCACATTTTCAGGTGGGGGACCCAACGTAACTTGATCTCTTCCAGCCCCAGCCGAAGGCAATTAAGAGGGTCCAGGCCAGCCCGGGTGACAAGATCCCTGGCTCTGTCAAAGGTTCCTGGAAAGGGAAAAGCCCCCTGGGTTAGGGTTAGGGTTAGAGTTAGGGGTTAGGGTTAGGGTTAGGTATGGGGGTAAAACGAGGTTTGTCTCACTGGACAAAACGGGACAAACGTGAATAACTTTTGATAGGGAGGTCATAGAGACTTAGAACCAAGCTCCATCCCCACTAATTCAGGCACGGCCTTTCCAACAGTACCACCCACGAGCATGTGCGAGCTTCGGGTCCTGAGATACGTCACTTCCGGATTTTGAAATGGCCGTATCTCGGCAACGGAAGGTCGTAGAGACATGGGTCCAAGACTGGCGCGTTCAGAGCCCCCGAATTAGGTCTGACGCCACCCACTCCCGAGTCTCTACGACTTTTGGTTCCCGAGTTAGGGTAGGGGTAGGGTTAGGGCTAGGGTTAGAGCTAGGGTTACGGTAGGTATGGGGGTTAAACGAGGTTTGTCTCGCTGGACAAAACGGGACAAACGTGAATAACTTTTGATAGGGAGGTCATAGAGACTTGGAACCAAGCTCCATCCCCACTAATTCAGGCACGGCCTTTCCAACAGTGCCACCCACCAGCATGTGCGAGCTTCCGGTCCTGAGATACGTCACTTCCTGTTTTTGAAATGGCTGTATCTCGGCAACGGAAGGTCGTAGAGACATGGGTCCAAGACGGGCGCGTTCAGAGCCCCCGAATTAGGTCTGACGCCACCCACTCCCGAGTCTCTACGACTTTTGGTTCCCGAGTTAGGGTAGGGGTAGGGTTAGGGCTAGGGTTAGAGCTAGGGTTACGGTAGGTATGGGGGTTAAACGAGGTTTGTCTCGCTGGACAAAACGGGACAAACGTGAATAACTTTTGATAGGGAGGTCATAGAGACTTGGAACCAAGCTCCATCCCCACTAATTCAGGCACGGCCTTTCCAACAGTGCCACCCACCAGCATGTGCGAGCTTCCGGTCCTGAGATACGTCACTTCCGGATTTTGAAATGGCCGTATCTCGGCAACGGAAGGTCGTAGAGACATGGGTCCAAGACTGGCGCGTTCAGAGCCCCCGAATTAGGTCTGACGCCACCCACTCCCGAGTCTCTACGACTTTTGGTTCCCGAGTTATAGAGCAAAATGTCCTCCCCATTGGAAATGAATGGGATGAAAATTTCAGCAAGTGTTGGGGGCCGAAATCGAGCACGCAGAAAGTATTTAGGAGCACGTTTCAGGTCATTTGGAGTCTATTCGTACCACCCATGGAGTGACTTTTTCGAAAAATCTTGACACCCATGAGAGATGAGGTAGGCGTTAAGGTATAAGAGGTAGGTAAGTATTTTGAAGGTAAGTCGTGGACTGTTTGGTTGGTATTAACGCATAAGAGGTAGGTAAGTGTATTTAAAGGTAAGTTGTGGACTCTTTGGTCTGGCCTCAGTGCATCCGAGGCACGCAAGCCCCCACGCCACGTCAAGTCAGAGTCCATGTGGAGGTTTTTTTTGTTTGTTTTTTTGTTTGTTGTTTTTTTTTTTTTTTTTAAAAATTTTTGTTTAAACTTACTACTTCTTTCTTTTGTTTTTCTTATAGTAATACTAATGAAGTGTGAACACACCAATGCGCAGATGCTGTAATCATAACAATGAACTTAAGAAAACTAACAACATAACATGAAAAATCTTCTTTGGACTTAGTTGTCTCTCTGCATCCTCTGCCTCTTTTTGATAAACGCCTTAAAACGTCTGGCAGGGACCAGGTTTTGCTCACATTGTTTTAAATATGCAATATCTGCCTTTCTGTGTGAGACAATTCTGGTCAGGTCAACAAAGGAGAGCTCAGCGGCTGACCAGCGTGGATGGCAGTTTATGGGGATATACCCCAGTGTCTGCTTCTGTATGTCAGCTGGTCTGTCCTCCTCATCCACAGCCTGGATGTCCTCTGGCTCTTCCTGGCGGGTTTTTTTTGTTTTGGGGCATTTTGGAAGTCAGATGTGTTTCTAGTTTTGGTACCCTGCACGGAATGTCCTCGTGCAGGCGCCACACCACCAAGGGCCCAACTTTCGGGAGACTGTGGTGGGACTGCAGATGTAATTCCTGCATCTTTGATTGCCTCAAAGGCAGGTCCAGTGTGAGCTCGCGTGGTGCCACGTAGTCCACGTAGTCTCCATTTTCGATGATGCCAATGCATGAAAGGAACGTGAGCGTCTCTAATTTCTCCCCATGGACCATCTTATTGGGCAGCCCCACAAGACACTTTTCCAGCCACGGCATGCCCTGCTCCCTGTAGCGGTCCAGCTTACTGGGAAAACAGAGTCCTCTCCGTTCCACCTGGTGGAGGATGTGGGAGCGGATGACTGCCAGGCGAGAGACCATCGGGGGGCCAGTTTCCGTCACGAAAAGCTCTACATAAGACCTCTTGTCCCAGCTGAATCGTACCCGCTTCCCTTGCCACATTTTCAGGTGGGGGACCCAACGTAACTTGATCTCTTCCAGCCCCAGCCGAAGGCAATTAAGAGGGTCCAGGCCAGCCCGGGTGACAAGATCCCTGGCTCTGTCAAAGGTTCCTGGAAAGGGAAAAGCCCCCTGGGTTAGGGTTAGGGTTAGAGTTAGGGGTTAGGGTTAGGGTTAGGTATGGGGGTAAAACGAGGTTTGTCTCACTGGACAAAACGGGACAAACGTGAATAACTTTTGATAGGGAGGTCATAGAGACTTAGAACCAAGCTCCATCCCCACTAATTCAGGCACGGCCTTTCCAACAGTACCACCCACGAGCATGTGCGAGCTTCGGGTCCTGAGATACGTCACTTCCGGATTTTGAAATGGCCGTATCTCGGCAACGGAAGGTCGTAGAGACATGGGTCCAAGACTGGCGCGTTCAGAGCCCCCGAATTAGGTCTGACGCCACCCACTCCCGAGTCTCTACGACTTTTGGTTCCCGAGTTAGGGTAGGGGTAGGGTTAGGGCTAGGGTTAGAGCTAGGGTTACGGTAGGTATGGGGGTTAAACGAGGTTTGTCTCGCTGGACAAAACGGGACAAACGTGAATAACTTTTGATAGGGAGGTCATAGAGACTTGGAACCAAGCTCCATCCCCACTAATTCAGGCACGGCCTTTCCAACAGTGCCACCCACCAGCATGTGCGAGCTTCCGGTCCTGAGATACGTCACTTCCTGTTTTTGAAATGGCTGTATCTCGGCAACGGAAGGTCGTAGAGACATGGGTCCAAGACGGGCGCGTTCAGAGCCCCCGAATTAGGTCTGACGCCACCCACTCCCGAGTCTCTACGACTTTTGGTTCCCGAGTTAGGGTAGGGGTAGGGTTAGGGCTAGGGTTAGAGCTAGGGTTACGGTAGGTATGGGGGTTAAACGAGGTTTGTCTCGCTGGACAAAACGGGACAAACGTGAATAACTTTTGATAGGGAGGTCATAGAGACTTGGAACCAAGCTCCATCCCCACTAATTCAGGCACGGCCTTTCCAACAGTGCCACCCACCAGCATGTGCGAGCTTCCGGTCCTGAGATACGTCACTTCCTGTTTTTGAAATGGCTGTATCTCGGCAACGGAAGGTCGTAGAGACATGGGTCCAAGACGGGCGCGTTCAGAGCCCCCGAATTAGGTCTGACGCCACCCACTCCCGAGTCTCTACGACTTTTGGTTCCCGAGTTAGGGTAGGGGTAGGGTTAGGGCTAGGGTTAGAGCTAGGGTTACGGTAGGTATGGGGGTTAAACGAGGTTTGTCTCGCTGGACAAAACGGGACAAACGTGAATAACTTTTGATAGGGAGGTCATAGAGACTTGGAACCAAGCTCCATCCCCACTAATTCAGGCACGGCCTTTCCAACAGTGCCACCCACCAGCATGTGCGAGCTTCCGGTCCTGAGATACGTCACTTCCTGTTTTTGAAATGGCTGTATCTCGGCAACGGAAGGTCGTAGAGACATGGGTCCAAGACGGGCGCGTTCAGAGCCCCCGAATTAGGTCTGACGCCACCCACTCCCGAGTCTCTACGACTTTTGGTTCCCGAGTTAGGGTAGGGGTAGGGTTAGGGCTAGGGTTAGAGCTAGGGTTACGGTAGGTATGGGGGTTAAACGAGGTTTGTCTCGCTGGACAAAACGGGACAAACGTGAATAACTTTTGATAGGGAGGTCATAGAGACTTGGAACCAAGCTCCATCCCCACTAATTCAGGCACGGCCTTTCCAACAGTGCCACCCACCAGCATGTGCGAGCTTCCGGTCCTGAGATACGTCACTTCCTGTTTTTGAAATGGCTGTATCTCGGCAACGGAAGGTCGTAGAGACATGGGTCCAAGACGGGCGCGTTCAGAGCCCCCGAATTAGGTCTGACGCCACCCACTCCCGAGTCTCTACGACTTTTGGTTCCCGAGTTATAGAGCAAAATGTCCTCCCCATTGGAAATGAATGGGATGAAAATTTCAGCAAGTGTTGGGGGCCGAAATCGAGCACGCAGAAAGTATTTAGGAGCACGTTTCAGGTCATTTGGAGTCTATTCGTACCACCCATGGAGTGACTTTTTCGAAAAATCTTGACACCCATGAGAGATGAGGTAGGCGTTAAGGTATAAGAGGTAGGTAAGTATTTTGAAGGTAAGTCGTGGACTGTTTGGTTGGTATTAACGCATAAGAGGTAGGTAAGTGTATTTAAAGGTAAGTTGTGGACTCTGGTCTGGCCTCAGTGCATCCGAGGCACGCAAGCCCCCACGCCACGTCAAGTCAGAGTCCATGTGGAGGTTTTTTTTGTTTGTTTTTTTGTTTGTTGTTTTTTTTTTTTTTTTAAAAATTTTTGTTTAAACTTACTACTTCTTTCTTTTGTTTTTCTTATAGTAATACTAATGAAGTGTGAACACACCAATGCGCAGATGCTGTAATCATAACAATGAACTTAAGAAAACTAACAACATAACATGAAAAATCTTCTTTGGACTTAGTTGTCTCTCTGCATCCTCTGCCTCTTTTTGATAAACGCCTTAAAACGTCTGGCAGGGACCAGGTTTTGCTCACATTGTTTTAAATATGCAATATCTGCCTTTCTGTGTGAGACAATTCTGGTCAGGTCAACAAAGGAGAGCTCAGCGGCTGACCAGCGTGGATGGCAGTTTATGGGGATATACCCCAGTGTCTGCTTCTGTATGTCAGCTGGTCTGTCCTCCTCATCCACAGCCTGGATGTCCTCTGGCTCTTCCTGGCGGGTTTTTTTTGTTTTGGGGCATTTTGGAAGTCAGATGTGTTTCTAGTTTTGGTACCCTGCACGGAATGTCCTCGTGCAGGCGCCACACCACCAAGGGCCCAACTTTCGGGAGACTGTGGTGGGACTGCAGATGTAATTCCTGCATCTTTGATTGCCTCAAAGGCAGGTCCAGTGTGAGCTCGCGTGGTGCCACGTAGTCCACGTAGTCTCCATTTTCGATGATGCCAATGCATGAAAGGAACGTGAGCGTCTCTAATTTCTCCCCATGGACCATCTTATTGGGCAGCCCCACAAGACACTTTTCCAGCCACGGCATGCCCTGCTCCCTGTAGCGGTCCAGCTTACTGGGAAAACAGAGTCCTCTCCGTTCCACCTGGTGGAGGATGTGGGAGCGGATGACTGCCAGGCGAGAGACCATCGGGGGGCCAGTTTCCGTCACGAAAAGCTCTACATAAGACCTCTTGTCCCAGCTGAATCGTACCCGCTTCCCTTGCCACATTTTCAGGTGGGGGACCCAACGTAACTTGATCTCTTCCAGCCCCAGCCGAAGGCAATTAAGAGGGTCCAGGCCAGCCCGGGTGACAAGATCCCTGGCTCTGTCAAAGGTTCCTGGAAAGGGAAAAGCCCCCTGGGTTAGGGTTAGGGTTAGAGTTAGGGGTTAGGGTTAGGGTTAGGTATGGGGGTAAAACGAGGTTTGTCTCACTGGACAAAACGGGACAAACGTGAATAACTTTTGATAGGGAGGTCATAGAGACTTAGAACCAAGCTCCATCCCCACTAATTCAGGCACGGCCTTTCCAACAGTACCACCCACGAGCATGTGCGAGCTTCGGGTCCTGAGATACGTCACTTCCGGATTTTGAAATGGCCGTATCTCGGCAACGGAAGGTCGTAGAGACATGGGTCCAAGACTGGCGCGTTCAGAGCCCCCGAATTAGGTCTGACGCCACCCACTCCCGAGTCTCTACGACTTTTGGTTCCCGAGTTAGGGTAGGGGTAGGGTTAGGGCTAGGGTTAGAGCTAGGGTTACGGTAGGTATGGGGGTTAAACGAGGTTTGTCTCGCTGGACAAAACGGGACAAACGTGAATAACTTTTGATAGGGAGGTCATAGAGACTTGGAACCAAGCTCCATCCCCACTAATTCAGGCACGGCCTTTCCAACAGTGCCACCCACCAGCATGTGCGAGCTTCCGGTCCTGAGATACGTCACTTCCTGTTTTTGAAATGGCTGTATCTCGGCAACGGAAGGTCGTAGAGACATGGGTCCAAGACGGGCGCGTTCAGAGCCCCCGAATTAGGTCTGACGCCACCCACTCCCGAGTCTCTACGACTTTTGGTTCCCGAGTTAGGGTAGGGGTAGGGTTAGGGCTAGGGTTAGAGCTAGGGTTACGGTAGGTATGGGGGTTAAACGAGGTTTGTCTCGCTGGACAAAACGGGACAAACGTGAATAACTTTTGATAGGGAGGTCATAGAGACTTGGAACCAAGCTCCATCCCCACTAATTCAGGCACGGCCTTTCCAACAGTGCCACCCACCAGCATGTGCGAGCTTCCGGTCCTGAGATACGTCACTTCCGGATTTTGAAATGGCCGTATCTCGGCAACGGAAGGTCGTAGAGACATGGGTCCAAGACTGGCGCGTTCAGAGCCCCCGAATTAGGTCTGACGCCACCCACTCCCGAGTCTCTACGACTTTTGGTTCCCGAGTTAGGGTAGGGGTAGGGTTAGGGCTAGGGTTAGAGCTAGGGTTACGGTAGGTATGGGGGTTAAACGAGGTTTGTCTCGCTGGACAAAACGGGACAAACGTGAATAACTTTTGATAGGGAGGTCATAGAGACTTGGAACCAAGCTCCATCCCCACTAATTCAGGCACGGCCTTTCCAACAGTGCCACCCACCAGCATGTGCGAGCTTCCGGTCCTGAGATACGTCACTTCCTGTTTTTGAAATGGCTGTATCTCGGCAACGGAAGGTCGTAGAGACATGGGTCCAAGACGGGCGCGTTCAGAGCCCCCGAATTAGGTCTGACGCCACCCACTCCCGAGTCTCTACGACTTTTGGTTCCCGAGTTATAGAGCAAAATGTCCTCCCCATTGGAAATGAATGGGATGAAAATTTCAGCAAGTGTTGGGGGCCGAAATCGAGCACGCAGAAAGTATTTAGGAGCACGTTTCAGGTCATTTGGAGTCTATTCGTACCACCCATGGAGTGACTTTTTCGAAAAATCTTGACACCCATGAGAGATGAGGTAGGCGTTAAGGTATAAGAGGTAGGTAAGTATTTTGAAGGTAAGTCGTGGACTGTTTGGTTGGTATTAACGCATAAGAGGTAGGTAAGTGTATTTAAAGGTAAGTTGTGGACTCTGGTCTGGCCTCAGTGCATCCGAGGCACGCAAGCCCCCACGCCACGTCAAGTCAGAGTCCATGTGGAGGTTTTTTTTGTTTGTTTTTTTGTTTGTTGTTTTTTTTTTTTTTTTAAAAATTTTTGTTTAAACTTACTACTTCTTTCTTTTGTTTTTCTTATAGTAATACTAATGAAGTGTGAACACACCAATGCGCAGATGCTGTAATCATAACAATGAACTTAAGAAAACTAACAACATAACATGAAAAATCTTCTTTGGACTTAGTTGTCTCTCTGCATCCTCTGCCTCTTTTTGATAAACGCCTTAAAACGTCTGGCAGGGACCAGGTTTTGCTCACATTGTTTTAAATATGCAATATCTGCCTTTCTGTGTGAGACAATTCTGGTCAGGTCAACAAAGGAGAGCTCAGCGGCTGACCAGCGTGGATGGCAGTTTATGGGGATATACCCCAGTGTCTGCTTCTGTATGTCAGCTGGTCTGTCCTCCTCATCCACAGCCTGGATGTCCTCTGGCTCTTCCTGGCGGGTTTTTTTTGTTTTGGGGCATTTTGGAAGTCAGATGTGTTTCTAGTTTTGGTACCCTGCACGGAATGTCCTCGTGCAGGCGCCACACCACCAAGGGCCCAACTTTCGGGAGACTGTGGTGGGACTGCAGATGTAATTCCTGCATCTTTGATTGCCTCAAAGGCAGGTCCAGTGTGAGCTCGCGTGGTGCCACGTAGTCCACGTAGTCTCCATTTTCGATGATGCCAATGCATGAAAGGAACGTGAGCGTCTCTAATTTCTCCCCATGGACCATCTTATTGGGCAGCCCCACAAGACACTTTTCCAGCCACGGCATGCCCTGCTCCCTGTAGCGGTCCAGCTTACTGGGAAAACAGAGTCCTCTCCGTTCCACCTGGTGGAGGATGTGGGAGCGGATGACTGCCAGGCGAGAGACCATCGGGGGGCCAGTTTCCGTCACGAAAAGCTCTACATAAGACCTCTTGTCCCAGCTGAATCGTACCCGCTTCCCTTGCCACATTTTCAGGTGGGGGACCCAACGTAACTTGATCTCTTCCAGCCCCAGCCGAAGGCAATTAAGAGGGTCCAGGCCAGCCCGGGTGACAAGATCCCTGGCTCTGTCAAAGGTTCCTGGAAAGGGAAAAGCCCCCTGGGTTAGGGTTAGGGTTAGAGTTAGGGGTTAGGGTTAGGGTTAGGTATGGGGGTAAAACGAGGTTTGTCTCACTGGACAAAACGGGACAAACGTGAATAACTTTTGATAGGGAGGTCATAGAGACTTAGAACCAAGCTCCATCCCCACTAATTCAGGCACGGCCTTTCCAACAGTACCACCCACGAGCATGTGCGAGCTTCGGGTCCTGAGATACGTCACTTCCGGATTTTGAAATGGCCGTATCTCGGCAACGGAAGGTCGTAGAGACATGGGTCCAAGACTGGCGCGTTCAGAGCCCCCGAATTAGGTCTGACGCCACCCACTCCCGAGTCTCTACGACTTTTGGTTCCCGAGTTAGGGTAGGGGTAGGGTTAGGGCTAGGGTTAGAGCTAGGGTTACGGTAGGTATGGGGGTTAAACGAGGTTTGTCTCGCTGGACAAAACGGGACAAACGTGAATAACTTTTGATAGGGAGGTCATAGAGACTTGGAACCAAGCTCCATCCCCACTAATTCAGGCACGGCCTTTCCAACAGTGCCACCCACCAGCATGTGCGAGCTTCCGGTCCTGAGATACGTCACTTCCTGTTTTTGAAATGGCTGTATCTCGGCAACGGAAGGTCGTAGAGACATGGGTCCAAGACGGGCGCGTTCAGAGCCCCCGAATTAGGTCTGACGCCACCCACTCCCGAGTCTCTACGACTTTTGGTTCCCGAGTTATAGAGCAAAATGTCCTCCCCATTGGAAATGAATGGGATGAAAATTTCAGCAAGTGTTGGGGGCCGAAATCGAGCACGCAGAAAGTATTTAGGAGCACGTTTCAGGTCATTTGGAGTCTATTCGTACCACCCATGGAGTGACTTTTTCGAAAAATCTTGACACCCATGAGAGATGAGGTAGGCGTTAAGGTATAAGAGGTAGGTAAGTATTTTGAAGGTAAGTCGTGGACTGTTTGGTTGGTATTAACGCATAAGAGGTAGGTAAGTGTATTTAAAGGTAAGTTGTGGACTCTGGTCTGGCCTCAGTGCATCCGAGGCACGCAAGCCCCCACGCCACGTCAAGTCAGAGTCCATGTGGAGGTTTTTTTTGTTTGTTTTTTTGTTTGTTGTTTTTTTTTTTTTTTTAAAAATTTTTGTTTAAACTTACTACTTCTTTCTTTTGTTTTTCTTATAGTAATACTAATGAAGTGTGAACACACCAATGCGCAGATGCTGTAATCATAACAATGAACTTAAGAAAACTAACAACATAACATGAAAAATCTTCTTTGGACTTAGTTGTCTCTCTGCATCCTCTGCCTCTTTTTGATAAACGCCTTAAAACGTCTGGCAGGGACCAGGTTTTGCTCACATTGTTTTAAATATGCAATATCTGCCTTTCTGTGTGAGACAATTCTGGTCAGGTCAACAAAGGAGAGCTCAGCGGCTGACCAGCGTGGATGGCAGTTTATGGGGATATACCCCAGTGTCTGCTTCTGTATGTCAGCTGGTCTGTCCTCCTCATCCACAGCCTGGATGTCCTCTGGCTCTTCCTGGCGGGTTTTTTTTGTTTTGGGGCATTTTGGAAGTCAGATGTGTTTCTAGTTTTGGTACCCTGCACGGAATGTCCTCGTGCAGGCGCCACACCACCAAGGGCCCAACTTTCGGGAGACTGTGGTGGGACTGCAGATGTAATTCCTGCATCTTTGATTGCCTCAAAGGCAGGTCCAGTGTGAGCTCGCGTGGTGCCACGTAGTCCACGTAGTCTCCATTTTCGATGATGCCAATGCATGAAAGGAACGTGAGCGTCTCTAATTTCTCCCCATGGACCATCTTATTGGGCAGCCCCACAAGACACTTTTCCAGCCACGGCATGCCCTGCTCCCTGTAGCGGTCCAGCTTACTGGGAAAACAGAGTCCTCTCCGTTCCACCTGGTGGAGGATGTGGGAGCGGATGACTGCCAGGCGAGAGACCATCGGGGGGCCAGTTTCCGTCACGAAAAGCTCTACATAAGACCTCTTGTCCCAGCTGAATCGTACCCGCTTCCCTTGCCACATTTTCAGGTGGGGGACCCAACGTAACTTGATCTCTTCCAGCCCCAGCCGAAGGCAATTAAGAGGGTCCAGGCCAGCCCGGGTGACAAGATCCCTGGCTCTGTCAAAGGTTCCTGGAAAGGGAAAAGCCCCCTGGGTTAGGGTTAGGGTTAGAGTTAGGGGTTAGGGTTAGGGTTAGGTATGGGGGTAAAACGAGGTTTGTCTCACTGGACAAAACGGGACAAACGTGAATAACTTTTGATAGGGAGGTCATAGAGACTTAGAACCAAGCTCCATCCCCACTAATTCAGGCACGGCCTTTCCAACAGTACCACCCACGAGCATGTGCGAGCTTCGGGTCCTGAGATACGTCACTTCCGGATTTTGAAATGGCCGTATCTCGGCAACGGAAGGTCGTAGAGACATGGGTCCAAGACTGGCGCGTTCAGAGCCCCCGAATTAGGTCTGACGCCACCCACTCCCGAGTCTCTACGACTTTTGGTTCCCGAGTTAGGGTAGGGGTAGGGTTAGGGCTAGGGTTAGAGCTAGGGTTACGGTAGGTATGGGGGTTAAACGAGGTTTGTCTCGCTGGACAAAACGGGACAAACGTGAATAACTTTTGATAGGGAGGTCATAGAGACTTGGAACCAAGCTCCATCCCCACTAATTCAGGCACGGCCTTTCCAACAGTGCCACCCACCAGCATGTGCGAGCTTCCGGTCCTGAGATACGTCACTTCCTGTTTTTGAAATGGCTGTATCTCGGCAACGGAAGGTCGTAGAGACATGGGTCCAAGACGGGCGCGTTCAGAGCCCCCGAATTAGGTCTGACGCCACCCACTCCCGAGTCTCTACGACTTTTGGTTCCCGAGTTAGGGTAGGGGTAGGGTTAGGGCTAGGGTTAGAGCTAGGGTTACGGTAGGTATGGGGGTTAAACGAGGTTTGTCTCGCTGGACAAAACGGGACAAACGTGAATAACTTTTGATAGGGAGGTCATAGAGACTTGGAACCAAGCTCCATCCCCACTAATTCAGGCACGGCCTTTCCAACAGTGCCACCCACCAGCATGTGCGAGCTTCCGGTCCTGAGATACGTCACTTCCGGATTTTGAAATGGCCGTATCTCGGCAACGGAAGGTCGTAGAGACATGGGTCCAAGACTGGCGCGTTCAGAGCCCCCGAATTAGGTCTGACGCCACCCACTCCCGAGTCTCTACGACTTTTGGTTCCCGAGTTAGGGTAGGGGTAGGGTTAGGGCTAGGGTTAGAGCTAGGGTTACGGTAGGTATGGGGGTTAAACGAGGTTTGTCTCGCTGGACAAAACGGGACAAACGTGAATAACTTTTGATAGGGAGGTCATAGAGACTTGGAACCAAGCTCCATCCCCACTAATTCAGGCACGGCCTTTCCAACAGTGCCACCCACCAGCATGTGCGAGCTTCCGGTCCTGAGATACGTCACTTCCTGTTTTTGAAATGGCTGTATCTCGGCAACGGAAGGTCGTAGAGACATGGGTCCAAGACGGGCGCGTTCAGAGCCCCCGAATTAGGTCTGACGCCACCCACTCCCGAGTCTCTACGACTTTTGGTTCCCGAGTTATAGAGCAAAATGTCCTCCCCATTGGAAATGAATGGGATGAAAATTTCAGCAAGTGTTGGGGGCCGAAATCGAGCACGCAGAAAGTATTTAGGAGCACGTTTCAGGTCATTTGGAGTCTATTCGTACCACCCATGGAGTGACTTTTTCGAAAAATCTTGACACCCATGAGAGATGAGGTAGGCGTTAAGGTATAAGAGGTAGGTAAGTATTTTGAAGGTAAGTCGTGGACTGTTTGGTTGGTATTAACGCATAAGAGGTAGGTAAGTGTATTTAAAGGTAAGTTGTGGACTCTTTGGTCTGGCCTCAGTGCATCCGAGGCACGCAAGCCCCCACGCCACGTCAAGTCAGAGTCCATGTGGAGGTTTTTTTTGTTTGTTTTTTTGTTTGTTGTTTTTTTTTTTTTTTTTAAAAATTTTTGTTTAAACTTACTACTTCTTTCTTTTGTTTTTCTTATAGTAATACTAATGAAGTGTGAACACACCAATGCGCAGATGCTGTAATCATAACAATGAACTTAAGAAAACTAACAACATAACATGAAAAATCTTCTTTGGACTTAGTTGTCTCTCTGCATCCTCTGCCTCTTTTTGATAAACGCCTTAAAACGTCTGGCAGGGACCAGGTTTTGCTCACATTGTTTTAAATATGCAATATCTGCCTTTCTGTGTGAGACAATTCTGGTCAGGTCAACAAAGGAGAGCTCAGCGGCTGACCAGCGTGGATGGCAGTTTATGGGGATATACCCCAGTGTCTGCTTCTGTATGTCAGCTGGTCTGTCCTCCTCATCCACAGCCTGGATGTCCTCTGGCTCTTCCTGGCGGGTTTTTTTTGTTTTGGGGCATTTTGGAAGTCAGATGTGTTTCTAGTTTTGGTACCCTGCACGGAATGTCCTCGTGCAGGCGCCACACCACCAAGGGCCCAACTTTCGGGAGACTGTGGTGGGACTGCAGATGTAATTCCTGCATCTTTGATTGCCTCAAAGGCAGGTCCAGTGTGAGCTCGCGTGGTGCCACGTAGTCCACGTAGTCTCCATTTTCGATGATGCCAATGCATGAAAGGAACGTGAGCGTCTCTAATTTCTCCCCATGGACCATCTTATTGGGCAGCCCCACAAGACACTTTTCCAGCCACGGCATGCCCTGCTCCCTGTAGCGGTCCAGCTTACTGGGAAAACAGAGTCCTCTCCGTTCCACCTGGTGGAGGATGTGGGAGCGGATGACTGCCAGGCGAGAGACCATCGGGGGGCCAGTTTCCGTCACGAAAAGCTCTACATAAGACCTCTTGTCCCAGCTGAATCGTACCCGCTTCCCTTGCCACATTTTCAGGTGGGGGACCCAACGTAACTTGATCTCTTCCAGCCCCAGCCGAAGGCAATTAAGAGGGTCCAGGCCAGCCCGGGTGACAAGATCCCTGGCTCTGTCAAAGGTTCCTGGAAAGGGAAAAGCCCCCTGGGTTAGGGTTAGGGTTAGAGTTAGGGGTTAGGGTTAGGGTTAGGTATGGGGGTAAAACGAGGTTTGTCTCACTGGACAAAACGGGACAAACGTGAATAACTTTTGATAGGGAGGTCATAGAGACTTAGAACCAAGCTCCATCCCCACTAATTCAGGCACGGCCTTTCCAACAGTACCACCCACGAGCATGTGCGAGCTTCGGGTCCTGAGATACGTCACTTCCGGATTTTGAAATGGCCGTATCTCGGCAACGGAAGGTCGTAGAGACATGGGTCCAAGACTGGCGCGTTCAGAGCCCCCGAATTAGGTCTGACGCCACCCACTCCCGAGTCTCTACGACTTTTGGTTCCCGAGTTAGGGTAGGGGTAGGGTTAGGGCTAGGGTTAGAGCTAGGGTTACGGTAGGTATGGGGGTTAAACGAGGTTTGTCTCGCTGGACAAAACGGGACAAACGTGAATAACTTTTGATAGGGAGGTCATAGAGACTTGGAACCAAGCTCCATCCCCACTAATTCAGGCACGGCCTTTCCAACAGTGCCACCCACCAGCATGTGCGAGCTTCCGGTCCTGAGATACGTCACTTCCTGTTTTTGAAATGGCTGTATCTCGGCAACGGAAGGTCGTAGAGACATGGGTCCAAGACGGGCGCGTTCAGAGCCCCCGAATTAGGTCTGACGCCACCCACTCCCGAGTCTCTACGACTTTTGGTTCCCGAGTTAGGGTAGGGGTAGGGTTAGGGCTAGGGTTAGAGCTAGGGTTACGGTAGGTATGGGGGTTAAACGAGGTTTGTCTCGCTGGACAAAACGGGACAAACGTGAATAACTTTTGATAGGGAGGTCATAGAGACTTGGAACCAAGCTCCATCCCCACTAATTCAGGCACGGCCTTTCCAACAGTGCCACCCACCAGCATGTGCGAGCTTCCGGTCCTGAGATACGTCACTTCCTGTTTTTGAAATGGCTGTATCTCGGCAACGGAAGGTCGTAGAGACATGGGTCCAAGACGGGCGCGTTCAGAGCCCCCGAATTAGGTCTGACGCCACCCACTCCCGAGTCTCTACGACTTTTGGTTCCCGAGTTAGGGTAGGGGTAGGGTTAGGGCTAGGGTTAGAGCTAGGGTTACGGTAGGTATGGGGGTTAAACGAGGTTTGTCTCGCTGGACAAAACGGGACAAACGTGAATAACTTTTGATAGGGAGGTCATAGAGACTTGGAACCAAGCTCCATCCCCACTAATTCAGGCACGGCCTTTCCAACAGTGCCACCCACCAGCATGTGCGAGCTTCCGGTCCTGAGATACGTCACTTCCTGTTTTTGAAATGGCTGTATCTCGGCAACGGAAGGTCGTAGAGACATGGGTCCAAGACGGGCGCGTTCAGAGCCCCCGAATTAGGTCTGACGCCACCCACTCCCGAGTCTCTACGACTTTTGGTTCCCGAGTTAGGGTAGGGGTAGGGTTAGGGCTAGGGTTAGAGCTAGGGTTACGGTAGGTATGGGGGTTAAACGAGGTTTGTCTCGCTGGACAAAACGGGACAAACGTGAATAACTTTTGATAGGGAGGTCATAGAGACTTGGAACCAAGCTCCATCCCCACTAATTCAGGCACGGCCTTTCCAACAGTGCCACCCACCAGCATGTGCGAGCTTCCGGTCCTGAGATACGTCACTTCCTGTTTTTGAAATGGCTGTATCTCGGCAACGGAAGGTCGTAGAGACATGGGTCCAAGACGGGCGCGTTCAGAGCCCCCGAATTAGGTCTGACGCCACCCACTCCCGAGTCTCTACGACTTTTGGTTCCCGAGTTATAGAGCAAAATGTCCTCCCCATTGGAAATGAATGGGATGAAAATTTCAGCAAGTGTTGGGGGCCGAAATCGAGCACGCAGAAAGTATTTAGGAGCACGTTTCAGGTCATTTGGAGTCTATTCGTACCACCCATGGAGTGACTTTTTCGAAAAATCTTGACACCCATGAGAGATGAGGTAGGCGTTAAGGTATAAGAGGTAGGTAAGTATTTTGAAGGTAAGTCGTGGACTGTTTGGTTGGTATTAACGCATAAGAGGTAGGTAAGTGTATTTAAAGGTAAGTTGTGGACTCTGGTCTGGCCTCAGTGCATCCGAGGCACGCAAGCCCCCACGCCACGTCAAGTCAGAGTCCATGTGGAGGTTTTTTTTGTTTGTTTTTTTGTTTGTTGTTTTTTTTTTTTTTTTAAAAATTTTTGTTTAAACTTACTACTTCTTTCTTTTGTTTTTCTTATAGTAATACTAATGAAGTGTGAACACACCAATGCGCAGATGCTGTAATCATAACAATGAACTTAAGAAAACTAACAACATAACATGAAAAATCTTCTTTGGACTTAGTTGTCTCTCTGCATCCTCTGCCTCTTTTTGATAAACGCCTTAAAACGTCTGGCAGGGACCAGGTTTTGCTCACATTGTTTTAAATATGCAATATCTGCCTTTCTGTGTGAGACAATTCTGGTCAGGTCAACAAAGGAGAGCTCAGCGGCTGACCAGCGTGGATGGCAGTTTATGGGGATATACCCCAGTGTCTGCTTCTGTATGTCAGCTGGTCTGTCCTCCTCATCCACAGCCTGGATGTCCTCTGGCTCTTCCTGGCGGGTTTTTTTTGTTTTGGGGCATTTTGGAAGTCAGATGTGTTTCTAGTTTTGGTACCCTGCACGGAATGTCCTCGTGCAGGCGCCACACCACCAAGGGCCCAACTTTCGGGAGACTGTGGTGGGACTGCAGATGTAATTCCTGCATCTTTGATTGCCTCAAAGGCAGGTCCAGTGTGAGCTCGCGTGGTGCCACGTAGTCCACGTAGTCTCCATTTTCGATGATGCCAATGCATGAAAGGAACGTGAGCGTCTCTAATTTCTCCCCATGGACCATCTTATTGGGCAGCCCCACAAGACACTTTTCCAGCCACGGCATGCCCTGCTCCCTGTAGCGGTCCAGCTTACTGGGAAAACAGAGTCCTCTCCGTTCCACCTGGTGGAGGATGTGGGAGCGGATGACTGCCAGGCGAGAGACCATCGGGGGGCCAGTTTCCGTCACGAAAAGCTCTACATAAGACCTCTTGTCCCAGCTGAATCGTACCCGCTTCCCTTGCCACATTTTCAGGTGGGGGACCCAACGTAACTTGATCTCTTCCAGCCCCAGCCGAAGGCAATTAAGAGGGTCCAGGCCAGCCCGGGTGACAAGATCCCTGGCTCTGTCAAAGGTTCCTGGAAAGGGAAAAGCCCCCTGGGTTAGGGTTAGGGTTAGAGTTAGGGGTTAGGGTTAGGGTTAGGTATGGGGGTAAAACGAGGTTTGTCTCACTGGACAAAACGGGACAAACGTGAATAACTTTTGATAGGGAGGTCATAGAGACTTAGAACCAAGCTCCATCCCCACTAATTCAGGCACGGCCTTTCCAACAGTACCACCCACGAGCATGTGCGAGCTTCGGGTCCTGAGATACGTCACTTCCGGATTTTGAAATGGCCGTATCTCGGCAACGGAAGGTCGTAGAGACATGGGTCCAAGACTGGCGCGTTCAGAGCCCCCGAATTAGGTCTGACGCCACCCACTCCCGAGTCTCTACGACTTTTGGTTCCCGAGTTAGGGTAGGGGTAGGGTTAGGGCTAGGGTTAGAGCTAGGGTTACGGTAGGTATGGGGGTTAAACGAGGTTTGTCTCGCTGGACAAAACGGGACAAACGTGAATAACTTTTGATAGGGAGGTCATAGAGACTTGGAACCAAGCTCCATCCCCACTAATTCAGGCACGGCCTTTCCAACAGTGCCACCCACCAGCATGTGCGAGCTTCCGGTCCTGAGATACGTCACTTCCTGTTTTTGAAATGGCTGTATCTCGGCAACGGAAGGTCGTAGAGACATGGGTCCAAGACGGGCGCGTTCAGAGCCCCCGAATTAGGTCTGACGCCACCCACTCCCGAGTCTCTACGACTTTTGGTTCCCGAGTTAGGGTAGGGGTAGGGTTAGGGCTAGGGTTAGAGCTAGGGTTACGGTAGGTATGGGGGTTAAACGAGGTTTGTCTCGCTGGACAAAACGGGACAAACGTGAATAACTTTTGATAGGGAGGTCATAGAGACTTGGAACCAAGCTCCATCCCCACTAATTCAGGCACGGCCTTTCCAACAGTGCCACCCACCAGCATGTGCGAGCTTCCGGTCCTGAGATACGTCACTTCCTGTTTTTGAAATGGCTGTATCTCGGCAACGGAAGGTCGTAGAGACATGGGTCCAAGACGGGCGCGTTCAGAGCCCCCGAATTAGGTCTGACGCCACCCACTCCCGAGTCTCTACGACTTTTGGTTCCCGAGTTAGGGTAGGGGTAGGGTTAGGGCTAGGGTTAGAGCTAGGGTTACGGTAGGTATGGGGGTTAAACGAGGTTTGTCTCGCTGGACAAAACGGGACAAACGTGAATAACTTTTGATAGGGAGGTCATAGAGACTTGGAACCAAGCTCCATCCCCACTAATTCAGGCACGGCCTTTCCAACAGTGCCACCCACCAGCATGTGCGAGCTTCCGGTCCTGAGATACGTCACTTCCTGTTTTTGAAATGGCTGTATCTCGGCAACGGAAGGTCGTAGAGACATGGGTCCAAGACGGGCGCGTTCAGAGCCCCCGAATTAGGTCTGACGCCACCCACTCCCGAGTCTCTACGACTTTTGGTTCCCGAGTTAGGGTAGGGGTAGGGTTAGGGCTAGGGTTAGAGCTAGGGTTACGGTAGGTATGGGGGTTAAACGAGGTTTGTCTCGCTGGACAAAACGGGACAAACGTGAATAACTTTTGATAGGGAGGTCATAGAGACTTGGAACCAAGCTCCATCCCCACTAATTCAGGCACGGCCTTTCCAACAGTGCCACCCACCAGCATGTGCGAGCTTCCGGTCCTGAGATACGTCACTTCCTGTTTTTGAAATGGCTGTATCTCGGCAACGGAAGGTCGTAGAGACATGGGTCCAAGACGGGCGCGTTCAGAGCCCCCGAATTAGGTCTGACGCCACCCACTCCCGAGTCTCTACGACTTTTGGTTCCCGAGTTATAGAGCAAAATGTCCTCCCCATTGGAAATGAATGGGATGAAAATTTCAGCAAGTGTTGGGGGCCGAAATCGAGCACGCAGAAAGTATTTAGGAGCACGTTTCAGGTCATTTGGAGTCTATTCGTACCACCCATGGAGTGACTTTTTCGAAAAATCTTGACACCCATGAGAGATGAGGTAGGCGTTAAGGTATAAGAGGTAGGTAAGTATTTTGAAGGTAAGTCGTGGACTGTTTGGTTGGTATTAACGCATAAGAGGTAGGTAAGTGTATTTAAAGGTAAGTTGTGGACTCTGGTCTGGCCTCAGTGCATCCGAGGCACGCAAGCCCCCACGCCACGTCAAGTCAGAGTCCATGTGGAGGTTTTTTTTGTTTGTTTTTTTGTTTGTTGTTTTTTTTTTTTTTTTAAAAATTTTTGTTTAAACTTACTACTTCTTTCTTTTGTTTTTCTTATAGTAATACTAATGAAGTGTGAACACACCAATGCGCAGATGCTGTAATCATAACAATGAACTTAAGAAAACTAACAACATAACATGAAAAATCTTCTTTGGACTTAGTTGTCTCTCTGCATCCTCTGCCTCTTTTTGATAAACGCCTTAAAACGTCTGGCAGGGACCAGGTTTTGCTCACATTGTTTTAAATATGCAATATCTGCCTTTCTGTGTGAGACAATTCTGGTCAGGTCAACAAAGGAGAGCTCAGCGGCTGACCAGCGTGGATGGCAGTTTATGGGGATATACCCCAGTGTCTGCTTCTGTATGTCAGCTGGTCTGTCCTCCTCATCCACAGCCTGGATGTCCTCTGGCTCTTCCTGGCGGGTTTTTTTTGTTTTGGGGCATTTTGGAAGTCAGATGTGTTTCTAGTTTTGGTACCCTGCACGGAATGTCCTCGTGCAGGCGCCACACCACCAAGGGCCCAACTTTCGGGAGACTGTGGTGGGACTGCAGATGTAATTCCTGCATCTTTGATTGCCTCAAAGGCAGGTCCAGTGTGAGCTCGCGTGGTGCCACGTAGTCCACGTAGTCTCCATTTTCGATGATGCCAATGCATGAAAGGAACGTGAGCGTCTCTAATTTCTCCCCATGGACCATCTTATTGGGCAGCCCCACAAGACACTTTTCCAGCCACGGCATGCCCTGCTCCCTGTAGCGGTCCAGCTTACTGGGAAAACAGAGTCCTCTCCGTTCCACCTGGTGGAGGATGTGGGAGCGGATGACTGCCAGGCGAGAGACCATCGGGGGGCCAGTTTCCGTCACGAAAAGCTCTACATAAGACCTCTTGTCCCAGCTGAATCGTACCCGCTTCCCTTGCCACATTTTCAGGTGGGGGACCCAACGTAACTTGATCTCTTCCAGCCCCAGCCGAAGGCAATTAAGAGGGTCCAGGCCAGCCCGGGTGACAAGATCCCTGGCTCTGTCAAAGGTTCCTGGAAAGGGAAAAGCCCCCTGGGTTAGGGTTAGGGTTAGAGTTAGGGGTTAGGGTTAGGGTTAGGTATGGGGGTAAAACGAGGTTTGTCTCACTGGACAAAACGGGACAAACGTGAATAACTTTTGATAGGGAGGTCATAGAGACTTAGAACCAAGCTCCATCCCCACTAATTCAGGCACGGCCTTTCCAACAGTACCACCCACGAGCATGTGCGAGCTTCGGGTCCTGAGATACGTCACTTCCGGATTTTGAAATGGCCGTATCTCGGCAACGGAAGGTCGTAGAGACATGGGTCCAAGACTGGCGCGTTCAGAGCCCCCGAATTAGGTCTGACGCCACCCACTCCCGAGTCTCTACGACTTTTGGTTCCCGAGTTAGGGTAGGGGTAGGGTTAGGGCTAGGGTTAGAGCTAGGGTTACGGTAGGTATGGGGGTTAAACGAGGTTTGTCTCGCTGGACAAAACGGGACAAACGTGAATAACTTTTGATAGGGAGGTCATAGAGACTTGGAACCAAGCTCCATCCCCACTAATTCAGGCACGGCCTTTCCAACAGTGCCACCCACCAGCATGTGCGAGCTTCCGGTCCTGAGATACGTCACTTCCTGTTTTTGAAATGGCTGTATCTCGGCAACGGAAGGTCGTAGAGACATGGGTCCAAGACGGGCGCGTTCAGAGCCCCCGAATTAGGTCTGACGCCACCCACTCCCGAGTCTCTACGACTTTTGGTTCCCGAGTTAGGGTAGGGGTAGGGTTAGGGCTAGGGTTAGAGCTAGGGTTACGGTAGGTATGGGGGTTAAACGAGGTTTGTCTCGCTGGACAAAACGGGACAAACGTGAATAACTTTTGATAGGGAGGTCATAGAGACTTGGAACCAAGCTCCATCCCCACTAATTCAGGCACGGCCTTTCCAACAGTGCCACCCACCAGCATGTGCGAGCTTCCGGTCCTGAGATACGTCACTTCCTGTTTTTGAAATGGCTGTATCTCGGCAACGGAAGGTCGTAGAGACATGGGTCCAAGACGGGCGCGTTCAGAGCCCCCGAATTAGGTCTGACGCCACCCACTCCCGAGTCTCTACGACTTTTGGTTCCCGAGTTAGGGTAGGGGTAGGGTTAGGGCTAGGGTTAGAGCTAGGGTTACGGTAGGTATGGGGGTTAAACGAGGTTTGTCTCGCTGGACAAAACGGGACAAACGTGAATAACTTTTGATAGGGAGGTCATAGAGACTTGGAACCAAGCTCCATCCCCACTAATTCAGGCACGGCCTTTCCAACAGTGCCACCCACCAGCATGTGCGAGCTTCCGGTCCTGAGATACGTCACTTCCTGTTTTTGAAATGGCTGTATCTCGGCAACGGAAGGTCGTAGAGACATGGGTCCAAGACGGGCGCGTTCAGAGCCCCCGAATTAGGTCTGACGCCACCCACTCCCGAGTCTCTACGACTTTTGGTTCCCGAGTTAGGGTAGGGGTAGGGTTAGGGCTAGGGTTAGAGCTAGGGTTACGGTAGGTATGGGGGTTAAACGAGGTTTGTCTCGCTGGACAAAACGGGACAAACGTGAATAACTTTTGATAGGGAGGTCATAGAGACTTGGAACCAAGCTCCATCCCCACTAATTCAGGCACGGCCTTTCCAACAGTGCCACCCACCAGCATGTGCGAGCTTCCGGTCCTGAGATACGTCACTTCCTGTTTTTGAAATGGCTGTATCTCGGCAACGGAAGGTCGTAGAGACATGGGTCCAAGACGGGCGCGTTCAGAGCCCCCGAATTAGGTCTGACGCCACCCACTCCCGAGTCTCTACGACTTTTGGTTCCCGAGTTATAGAGCAAAATGTCCTCCCCATTGGAAATGAATGGGATGAAAATTTCAGCAAGTGTTGGGGGCCGAAATCGAGCACGCAGAAAGTATTTAGGAGCACGTTTCAGGTCATTTGGAGTCTATTCGTACCACCCATGGAGTGACTTTTTCGAAAAATCTTGACACCCATGAGAGATGAGGTAGGCGTTAAGGTATAAGAGGTAGGTAAGTATTTTGAAGGTAAGTCGTGGACTGTTTGGTTGGTATTAACGCATAAGAGGTAGGTAAGTGTATTTAAAGGTAAGTTGTGGACTCTGGTCTGGCCTCAGTGCATCCGAGGCACGCAAGCCCCCACGCCACGTCAAGTCAGAGTCCATGTGGAGGTTTTTTTTGTTTGTTTTTTTGTTTGTTGTTTTTTTTTTTTTTTTAAAAATTTTTGTTTAAACTTACTACTTCTTTCTTTTGTTTTTCTTATAGTAATACTAATGAAGTGTGAACACACCAATGCGCAGATGCTGTAATCATAACAATGAACTTAAGAAAACTAACAACATAACATGAAAAATCTTCTTTGGACTTAGTTGTCTCTCTGCATCCTCTGCCTCTTTTTGATAAACGCCTTAAAACGTCTGGCAGGGACCAGGTTTTGCTCACATTGTTTTAAATATGCAATATCTGCCTTTCTGTGTGAGACAATTCTGGTCAGGTCAACAAAGGAGAGCTCAGCGGCTGACCAGCGTGGATGGCAGTTTATGGGGATATACCCCAGTGTCTGCTTCTGTATGTCAGCTGGTCTGTCCTCCTCATCCACAGCCTGGATGTCCTCTGGCTCTTCCTGGCGGGTTTTTTTTTGTTTTGGGGCATTTTGGAAGTCAGATGTGTTTCTAGTTTTGGTACCCTGCACGGAATGTCCTCGTGCAGGCGCCACACCACCAAGGGCCCAACTTTCGGGAGACTGTGGTGGGACTGCAGATGTAATTCCTGCATCTTTGATTGCCTCAAAGGCAGGTCCAGTGTGAGCTCGCGTGGTGCCACGTAGTCCACGTAGTCTCCATTTTCGATGATGCCAATGCATGAAAGGAACGTGAGCGTCTCTAATTTCTCCCCATGGACCATCTTATTGGGCAGCCCCACAAGACACTTTTCCAGCCACGGCATGCCCTGCTCCCTGTAGCGGTCCAGCTTACTGGGAAAACAGAGTCCTCTCCGTTCCACCTGGTGGAGGATGTGGGAGCGGATGACTGCCAGGCGAGAGACCATCGGGGGGCCAGTTTCCGTCACGAAAAGCTCTACATAAGACCTCTTGTCCCAGCTGAATCGTACCCGCTTCCCTTGCCACATTTTCAGGTGGGGGACCCAACGTAACTTGATCTCTTCCAGCCCCAGCCGAAGGCAATTAAGAGGGTCCAGGCCAGCCCGGGTGACAAGATCCCTGGCTCTGTCAAAGGTTCCTGGAAAGGGAAAAGCCCCCTGGGTTAGGGTTAGGGTTAGAGTTAGGGGTTAGGGTTAGGGTTAGGTATGGGGGTAAAACGAGGTTTGTCTCACTGGACAAAACGGGACAAACGTGAATAACTTTTGATAGGGAGGTCATAGAGACTTAGAACCAAGCTCCATCCCCACTAATTCAGGCACGGCCTTTCCAACAGTACCACCCACGAGCATGTGCGAGCTTCGGGTCCTGAGATACGTCACTTCCGGATTTTGAAATGGCCGTATCTCGGCAACGGAAGGTCGTAGAGACATGGGTCCAAGACTGGCGCGTTCAGAGCCCCCGAATTAGGTCTGACGCCACCCACTCCCGAGTCTCTACGACTTTTGGTTCCCGAGTTAGGGTAGGGGTAGGGTTAGGGCTAGGGTTAGAGCTAGGGTTACGGTAGGTATGGGGGTTAAACGAGGTTTGTCTCGCTGGACAAAACGGGACAAACGTGAATAACTTTTGATAGGGAGGTCATAGAGACTTGGAACCAAGCTCCATCCCCACTAATTCAGGCACGGCCTTTCCAACAGTGCCACCCACCAGCATGTGCGAGCTTCCGGTCCTGAGATACGTCACTTCCTGTTTTTGAAATGGCTGTATCTCGGCAACGGAAGGTCGTAGAGACATGGGTCCAAGACGGGCGCGTTCAGAGCCCCCGAATTAGGTCTGACGCCACCCACTCCCGAGTCTCTACGACTTTTGGTTCCCGAGTTAGGGTAGGGGTAGGGTTAGGGCTAGGGTTAGAGCTAGGGTTACGGTAGGTATGGGGGTTAAACGAGGTTTGTCTCGCTGGACAAAACGGGACAAACGTGAATAACTTTTGATAGGGAGGTCATAGAGACTTGGAACCAAGCTCCATCCCCACTAATTCAGGCACGGCCTTTCCAACAGTGCCACCCACCAGCATGTGCGAGCTTCCGGTCCTGAGATACGTCACTTCCTGTTTTTGAAATGGCTGTATCTCGGCAACGGAAGGTCGTAGAGACATGGGTCCAAGACGGGCGCGTTCAGAGCCCCCGAATTAGGTCTGACGCCACCCACTCCCGAGTCTCTACGACTTTTGGTTCCCGAGTTAGGGTAGGGGTAGGGTTAGGGCTAGGGTTAGAGCTAGGGTTACGGTAGGTATGGGGGTTAAACGAGGTTTGTCTCGCTGGACAAAACGGGACAAACGTGAATAACTTTTGATAGGGAGGTCATAGAGACTTGGAACCAAGCTCCATCCCCACTAATTCAGGCACGGCCTTTCCAACAGTGCCACCCACCAGCATGTGCGAGCTTCCGGTCCTGAGATACGTCACTTCCTGTTTTTGAAATGGCTGTATCTCGGCAACGGAAGGTCGTAGAGACATGGGTCCAAGACGGGCGCGTTCAGAGCCCCCGAATTAGGTCTGACGCCACCCACTCCCGAGTCTCTACGACTTTTGGTTCCCGAGTTATAGAGCAAAATGTCCTCCCCATTGGAAATGAATGGGATGAAAATTTCAGCAAGTGTTGGGGGCCGAAATCGAGCACGCAGAAAGTATTTAGGAGCACGTTTCAGGTCATTTGGAGTCTATTCGTACCACCCATGGAGTGACTTTTTCGAAAAATCTTGACACCCATGAGAGATGAGGTAGGCGTTAAGGTATAAGAGGTAGGTAAGTATTTTGAAGGTAAGTCGTGGACTGTTTGGTTGGTATTAACGCATAAGAGGTAGGTAAGTGTATTTAAAGGTAAGTTGTGGACTCTTTGGTCTGGCCTCAGTGCATCCGAGGCACGCAAGCCCCCACGCCACGTCAAGTCAGAGTCCATGTGGAGGTTTTTTTTGTTTGTTTTTTTGTTTGTTGTTTTTTTTTTTTTTTTTTAAAAATTTTTGTTTAAACTTACTACTTCTTTCTTTTGTTTTTCTTATAGTAATACTAATGAAGTGTGAACACACCAATGCGCAGATGCTGTAATCATAACAATGAACTTAAGAAAACTAACAACATAACATGAAAAATCTTCTTTGGACTTAGTTGTCTCTCTGCATCCTCTGCCTCTTTTTGATAAACGCCTTAAAACGTCTGGCAGGGACCAGGTTTTGCTCACATTGTTTTAAATATGCAATATCTGCCTTTCTGTGTGAGACAATTCTGGTCAGGTCAACAAAGGAGAGCTCAGCGGCTGACCAGCGTGGATGGCAGTTTATGGGGATATACCCCAGTGTCTGCTTCTGTATGTCAGCTGGTCTGTCCTCCTCATCCACAGCCTGGATGTCCTCTGGCTCTTCCTGGCGGGTTTTTTTTGTTTTGGGGCATTTTGGAAGTCAGATGTGTTTCTAGTTTTGGTACCCTGCACGGAATGTCCTCGTGCAGGCGCCACACCACCAAGGGCCCAACTTTCGGGAGACTGTGGTGGGACTGCAGATGTAATTCCTGCATCTTTGATTGCCTCAAAGGCAGGTCCAGTGTGAGCTCGCGTGGTGCCACGTAGTCCACGTAGTCTCCATTTTCGATGATGCCAATGCATGAAAGGAACGTGAGCGTCTCTAATTTCTCCCCATGGACCATCTTATTGGGCAGCCCCACAAGACACTTTTCCAGCCACGGCATGCCCTGCTCCCTGTAGCGGTCCAGCTTACTGGGAAAACAGAGTCCTCTCCGTTCCACCTGGTGGAGGATGTGGGAGCGGATGACTGCCAGGCGAGAGACCATCGGGGGGCCAGTTTCCGTCACGAAAAGCTCTACATAAGACCTCTTGTCCCAGCTGAATCGTACCCGCTTCCCTTGCCACATTTTCAGGTGGGGGACCCAACGTAACTTGATCTCTTCCAGCCCCAGCCGAAGGCAATTAAGAGGGTCCAGGCCAGCCCGGGTGACAAGATCCCTGGCTCTGTCAAAGGTTCCTGGAAAGGGAAAAGCCCCCTGGGTTAGGGTTAGGGTTAGAGTTAGGGGTTAGGGTTAGGGTTAGGTATGGGGGTAAAACGAGGTTTATCTCACTGGACAAAACGGGACAAACGTGAATAACTTTTGATAGGGAGGTCATAGAGACTTAGAACCAAGCTCCATCCCCACTAATTCAGGCACGGCCTTTCCAACAGTACCACCCACGAGCATGTGCGAGCTTCGGGTCCTGAGATACGTCACTTCCGGATTTTGAAATGGCCGTATCTCGGCAACGGAAGGTCGTAGAGACATGGGTCCAAGACTGGCGCGTTCAGAGCCCCCGAATTAGGTCTGACGCCACCCACTCCCGAGTCTCTACGACTTTTGGTTCCCGAGTTAGGGTAGGGGTAGGGTTAGGGCTAGGGTTAGAGCTAGGGTTACGGTAGGTATGGGGGTTAAACGAGGTTTGTCTCGCTGGACAAAACGGGACAAACGTGAATAACTTTTGATAGGGAGGTCATAGAGACTTGGAACCAAGCTCCATCCCCACTAATTCAGGCACGGCCTTTCCAACAGTGCCACCCACCAGCATGTGCGAGCTTCCGGTCCTGAGATACGTCACTTCCTGTTTTTGAAATGGCTGTATCTCGGCAACGGAAGGTCGTAGAGACATGGGTCCAAGACGGGCGCGTTCAGAGCCCCCGAATTAGGTCTGACGCCACCCACTCCCGAGTCTCTACGACTTTTGGTTCCCGAGTTAGGGTAGGGGTAGGGTTAGGGCTAGGGTTAGAGCTAGGGTTACGGTAGGTATGGGGGTTAAACGAGGTTTGTCTCGCTGGACAAAACGGGACAAACGTGAATAACTTTTGATAGGGAGGTCATAGAGACTTGGAACCAAGCTCCATCCCCACTAATTCAGGCACGGCCTTTCCAACAGTGCCACCCACCAGCATGTGCGAGCTTCCGGTCCTGAGATACGTCACTTCCTGTTTTTGAAATGGCTGTATCTCGGCAACGGAAGGTCGTAGAGACATGGGTCCAAGACGGGCGCGTTCAGAGCCCCCGAATTAGGTCTGACGCCACCCACTCCCGAGTCTCTACGACTTTTGGTTCCCGAGTTAGGGTAGGGGTAGGGTTAGGGCTAGGGTTAGAGCTAGGGTTACGGTAGGTATGGGGGTTAAACGAGGTTTGTCTCGCTGGACAAAACGGGACAAACGTGAATAACTTTTGATAGGGAGGTCATAGAGACTTGGAACCAAGCTCCATCCCCACTAATTCAGGCACGGCCTTTCCAACAGTGCCACCCACCAGCATGTGCGAGCTTCCGGTCCTGAGATACGTCACTTCCTGTTTTTGAAATGGCTGTATCTCGGCAACGGAAGGTCGTAGAGACATGGGTCCAAGACGGGCGCGTTCAGAGCCCCCGAATTAGGTCTGACGCCACCCACTCCCGAGTCTCTACGACTTTTGGTTCCCGAGTTAGGGTAGGGGTAGGGTTAGGGCTAGGGTTAGAGCTAGGGTTACGGTAGGTATGGGGGTTAAACGAGGTTTGTCTCGCTGGACAAAACGGGACAAACGTGAATAACTTTTGATAGGGAGGTCATAGAGACTTGGAACCAAGCTCCATCCCCACTAATTCAGGCACGGCCTTTCCAACAGTGCCACCCACCAGCATGTGCGAGCTTCCGGTCCTGAGATACGTCACTTCCTGTTTTTGAAATGGCTGTATCTCGGCAACGGAAGGTCGTAGAGACATGGGTCCAAGACGGGCGCGTTCAGAGCCCCCGAATTAGGTCTGACGCCACCCACTCCCGAGTCTCTACGACTTTTGGTTCCCGAGTTATAGAGCAAAATGTCCTCCCCATTGGAAATGAATGGGATGAAAATTTCAGCAAGTGTTGGGGGCCGAAATCGAGCACGCAGAAAGTATTTAGGAGCACGTTTCAGGTCATTTGGAGTCTATTCGTACCACCCATGGAGTGACTTTTTCGAAAAATCTTGACACCCATGAGAGATGAGGTAGGCGTTAAGGTATAAGAGGTAGGTAAGTATTTTGAAGGTAAGTCGTGGACTGTTTGGTTGGTATTAACGCATAAGAGGTAGGTAAGTGTATTTAAAGGTAAGTTGTGGACTCTGGTCTGGCCTCAGTGCATCCGAGGCACGCAAGCCCCCACGCCACGTCAAGTCAGAGTCCATGTGGAGGTTTTTTTTGTTTGTTTTTTTGTTTGTTGTTTTTTTTTTTTTTTAAAAAATTTTTGTTTAAACTTACTACTTCTTTCTTTTGTTTTTCTTATAGTAATACTAATGAAGTGTGAACACACCAATGCGCAGATGCTGTAATCATAACAATGAACTTAAGAAAACTAACAACATAACATGAAAAATCTTCTTTGGACTTAGTTGTCTCTCTGCATCCTCTGCCTCTTTTTGATAAACGCCTTAAAACGTCTGGCAGGGACCAGGTTTTGCTCACATTGTTTTAAATATGCAATATCTGCCTTTCTGTGTGAGACAATTCTGGTCAGGTCAACAAAGGAGAGCTCAGCGGCTGACCAGCGTGGATGGCAGTTTATGGGGATATACCCCAGTGTCTGCTTCTGTATGTCAGCTGGTCTGTCCTCCTCATCCACAGCCTGGATGTCCTCTGGCTCTTCCTGGCGGGTTTTTTTTGTTTTGGGGCATTTTGGAAGTCAGATGTGTTTCTAGTTTTGGTACCCTGCACGGAATGTCCTCGTGCAGGCGCCACACCACCAAGGGCCCAACTTTCGGGAGACTGTGGTGGGACTGCAGATGTAATTCCTGCATCTTTGATTGCCTCAAAGGCAGGTCCAGTGTGAGCTCGCGTGGTGCCACGTAGTCCACGTAGTCTCCATTTTCGATGATGCCAATGCATGAAAGGAACGTGAGCGTCTCTAATTTCTCCCCATGGACCATCTTATTGGGCAGCCCCACAAGACACTTTTCCAGCCACGGCATGCCCTGCTCCCTGTAGCGGTCCAGCTTACTGGGAAAACAGAGTCCTCTCCGTTCCACCTGGTGGAGGATGTGGGAGCGGATGACTGCCAGGCGAGAGACCATCGGGGGGCCAGTTTCCGTCACGAAAAGCTCTACATAAGACCTCTTGTCCCAGCTGAATCGTACCCGCTTCCCTTGCCACATTTTCAGGTGGGGGACCCAACGTAACTTGATCTCTTCCAGCCCCAGCCGAAGGCAATTAAGAGGGTCCAGGCCAGCCCGGGTGACAAGATCCCTGGCTCTGTCAAAGGTTCCTGGAAAGGGAAAAGCCCCCTGGGTTAGGGTTAGGGTTAGAGTTAGGGGTTAGGGTTAGGGTTAGGTATGGGGGTAAAACGAGGTTTGTCTCACTGGACAAAACGGGACAAACGTGAATAACTTTTGATAGGGAGGTCATAGAGACTTAGAACCAAGCTCCATCCCCACTAATTCAGGCACGGCCTTTCCAACAGTACCACCCACGAGCATGTGCGAGCTTCGGGTCCTGAGATACGTCACTTCCGGATTTTGAAATGGCCGTATCTCGGCAACGGAAGGTCGTAGAGACATGGGTCCAAGACTGGCGCGTTCAGAGCCCCCGAATTAGGTCTGACGCCACCCACTCCCGAGTCTCTACGACTTTTGGTTCCCGAGTTAGGGTAGGGGTAGGGTTAGGGCTAGGGTTAGAGCTAGGGTTACGGTAGGTATGGGGGTTAAACGAGGTTTGTCTCGCTGGACAAAACGGGACAAACGTGAATAACTTTTGATAGGGAGGTCATAGAGACTTGGAACCAAGCTCCATCCCCACTAATTCAGGCACGGCCTTTCCAACAGTGCCACCCACCAGCATGTGCGAGCTTCCGGTCCTGAGATACGTCACTTCCTGTTTTTGAAATGGCTGTATCTCGGCAACGGAAGGTCGTAGAGACATGGGTCCAAGACGGGCGCGTTCAGAGCCCCCGAATTAGGTCTGACGCCACCCACTCCCGAGTCTCTACGACTTTTGGTTCCCGAGTTAGGGTAGGGGTAGGGTTAGGGCTAGGGTTAGAGCTAGGGTTACGGTAGGTATGGGGGTTAAACGAGGTTTGTCTCGCTGGACAAAACGGGACAAACGTGAATAACTTTTGATAGGGAGGTCATAGAGACTTGGAACCAAGCTCCATCCCCACTAATTCAGGCACGGCCTTTCCAACAGTGCCACCCACCAGCATGTGCGAGCTTCCGGTCCTGAGATACGTCACTTCCGGATTTTGAAATGGCCGTATCTCGGCAACGGAAGGTCGTAGAGACATGGGTCCAAGACTGGCGCGTTCAGAGCCCCCGAATTAGGTCTGACGCCACCCACTCCCGAGTCTCTACGACTTTTGGTTCCCGAGTTAGGGTAGGGGTAGGGTTAGGGCTAGGGTTAGAGCTAGGGTTACGGTAGGTATGGGGGTTAAACGAGGTTTGTCTCGCTGGACAAAACGGGACAAACGTGAATAACTTTTGATAGGGAGGTCATAGAGACTTGGAACCAAGCTCCATCCCCACTAATTCAGGCACGGCCTTTCCAACAGTGCCACCCACCAGCATGTGCGAGCTTCCGGTCCTGAGATACGTCACTTCCTGTTTTTGAAATGGCTGTATCTCGGCAACGGAAGGTCGTAGAGACATGGGTCCAAGACGGGCGCGTTCAGAGCCCCCGAATTAGGTCTGACGCCACCCACTCCCGAGTCTCTACGACTTTTGGTTCCCGAGTTAGGGTAGGGGTAGGGTTAGGGCTAGGGTTAGAGCTAGGGTTACGGTAGGTATGGGGGTTAAACGAGGTTTGTCTCGCTGGACAAAACGGGACAAACGTGAATAACTTTTGATAGGGAGGTCATAGAGACTTGGAACCAAGCTCCATCCCCACTAATTCAGGCACGGCCTTTCCAACAGTGCCACCCACCAGCATGTGCGAGCTTCCGGTCCTGAGATACGTCACTTCCGGATTTTGAAATGGCCGTATCTCGGCAACGGAAGGTCGTAGAGACATGGGTCCAAGACTGGCGCGTTCAGAGCCCCCGAATTAGGTCTGACGCCACCCACTCCCGAGTCTCTACGACTTTTGGTTCCCGAGTTAGGGTAGGGGTAGGGTTAGGGCTAGGGTTAGAGCTAGGGTTACGGTAGGTATGGGGGTTAAACGAGGTTTGTCTCGCTGGACAAAACGGGACAAACGTGAATAACTTTTGATAGGGAGGTCATAGAGACTTGGAACCAAGCTCCATCCCCACTAATTCAGGCACGGCCTTTCCAACAGTGCCACCCACCAGCATGTGCGAGCTTCCGGTCCTGAGATACGTCACTTCCTGTTTTTGAAATGGCTGTATCTCGGCAACGGAAGGTCGTAGAGACATGGGTCCAAGACGGGCGCGTTCAGAGCCCCCGAATTAGGTCTGACGCCACCCACTCCCGAGTCTCTACGACTTTTGGTTCCCGAGTTATAGAGCAAAATGTCCTCCCCATTGGAAATGAATGGGATGAAAATTTCAGCAAGTGTTGGGGGCCGAAATCGAGCACGCAGAAAGTATTTAGGAGCACGTTTCAGGTCATTTGGAGTCTATTCGTACCACCCATGGAGTGACTTTTTCGAAAAATCTTGACACCCATGAGAGATGAGGTAGGCGTTAAGGTATAAGAGGTAGGTAAGTATTTTGAAGGTAAGTCGTGGACTGTTTGGTTGGTATTAACGCATAAGAGGTAGGTAAGTGTATTTAAAGGTAAGTTGTGGACTCTGGTCTGGCCTCAGTGCATCCGAGGCACGCAAGCCCCCACGCCACGTCAAGTCAGAGTCCATGTGGAGGTTTTTTTTGTTTGTTTTTTTGTTTGTTGTTTTTTTTTTTTTTTTAAAAATTTTTGTTTAAACTTACTACTTCTTTCTTTTGTTTTTCTTATAGTAATACTAATGAAGTGTGAACACACCAATGCGCAGATGCTGTAATCATAACAATGAACTTAAGAAAACTAACAACATAACATGAAAAATCTTCTTTGGACTTAGTTGTCTCTCTGCATCCTCTGCCTCTTTTTGATAAACGCCTTAAAACGTCTGGCAGGGACCAGGTTTTGCTCACATTGTTTTAAATATGCAATATCTGCCTTTCTGTGTGAGACAATTCTGGTCAGGTCAACAAAGGAGAGCTCAGCGGCTGACCAGCGTGGATGGCAGTTTATGGGGATATACCCCAGTGTCTGCTTCTGTATGTCAGCTGGTCTGTCCTCCTCATCCACAGCCTGGATGTCCTCTGGCTCTTCCTGGCGGGTTTTTTTTGTTTTGGGGCATTTTGGAAGTCAGATGTGTTTCTAGTTTTGGTACCCTGCACGGAATGTCCTCGTGCAGGCGCCACACCACCAAGGGCCCAACTTTCGGGAGACTGTGGTGGGACTGCAGATGTAATTCCTGCATCTTTGATTGCCTCAAAGGCAGGTCCAGTGTGAGCTCGCGTGGTGCCACGTAGTCCACGTAGTCTCCATTTTCGATGATGCCAATGCATGAAAGGAACGTGAGCGTCTCTAATTTCTCCCCATGGACCATCTTATTGGGCAGCCCCACAAGACACTTTTCCAGCCACGGCATGCCCTGCTCCCTGTAGCGGTCCAGCTTACTGGGAAAACAGAGTCCTCTCCGTTCCACCTGGTGGAGGATGTGGGAGCGGATGACTGCCAGGCGAGAGACCATCGGGGGGCCAGTTTCCGTCACGAAAAGCTCTACATAAGACCTCTTGTCCCAGCTGAATCGTACCCGCTTCCCTTGCCACATTTTCAGGTGGGGGACCCAACGTAACTTGATCTCTTCCAGCCCCAGCCGAAGGCAATTAAGAGGGTCCAGGCCAGCCCGGGTGACAAGATCCCTGGCTCTGTCAAAGGTTCCTGGAAAGGGAAAAGCCCCCTGGGTTAGGGTTAGGGTTAGAGTTAGGGGTTAGGGTTAGGGTTAGGTATGGGGGTAAAACGAGGTTTGTCTCACTGGACAAAACGGGACAAACGTGAATAACTTTTGATAGGGAGGTCATAGAGACTTAGAACCAAGCTCCATCCCCACTAATTCAGGCACGGCCTTTCCAACAGTACCACCCACGAGCATGTGCGAGCTTCGGGTCCTGAGATACGTCACTTCCGGATTTTGAAATGGCCGTATCTCGGCAACGGAAGGTCGTAGAGACATGGGTCCAAGACTGGCGCGTTCAGAGCCCCCGAATTAGGTCTGACGCCACCCACTCCCGAGTCTCTACGACTTTTGGTTCCCGAGTTAGGGTAGGGGTAGGGTTAGGGCTAGGGTTAGAGCTAGGGTTACGGTAGGTATGGGGGTTAAACGAGGTTTGTCTCGCTGGACAAAACGGGACAAACGTGAATAACTTTTGATAGGGAGGTCATAGAGACTTGGAACCAAGCTCCATCCCCACTAATTCAGGCACGGCCTTTCCAACAGTGCCACCCACCAGCATGTGCGAGCTTCCGGTCCTGAGATACGTCACTTCCTGTTTTTGAAATGGCTGTATCTCGGCAACGGAAGGTCGTAGAGACATGGGTCCAAGACGGGCGCGTTCAGAGCCCCCGAATTAGGTCTGACGCCACCCACTCCCGAGTCTCTACGACTTTTGGTTCCCGAGTTAGGGTAGGGGTAGGGTTAGGGCTAGGGTTAGAGCTAGGGTTACGGTAGGTATGGGGGTTAAACGAGGTTTGTCTCGCTGGACAAAACGGGACAAACGTGAATAACTTTTGATAGGGAGGTCATAGAGACTTGGAACCAAGCTCCATCCCCACTAATTCAGGCACGGCCTTTCCAACAGTGCCACCCACCAGCATGTGCGAGCTTCCGGTCCTGAGATACGTCACTTCCTGTTTTTGAAATGGCTGTATCTCGGCAACGGAAGGTCGTAGAGACATGGGTCCAAGACGGGCGCGTTCAGAGCCCCCGAATTAGGTCTGACGCCACCCACTCCCGAGTCTCTACGACTTTTGGTTCCCGAGTTAGGGTAGGGGTAGGGTTAGGGCTAGGGTTAGAGCTAGGGTTACGGTAGGTATGGGGGTTAAACGAGGTTTGTCTCGCTGGACAAAACGGGACAAACGTGAATAACTTTTGATAGGGAGGTCATAGAGACTTGGAACCAAGCTCCATCCCCACTAATTCAGGCACGGCCTTTCCAACAGTGCCACCCACCAGCATGTGCGAGCTTCCGGTCCTGAGATACGTCACTTCCTGTTTTTGAAATGGCTGTATCTCGGCAACGGAAGGTCGTAGAGACATGGGTCCAAGACGGGCGCGTTCAGAGCCCCCGAATTAGGTCTGACGCCACCCACTCCCGAGTCTCTACGACTTTTGGTTCCCGAGTTAGGGTAGGGGTAGGGTTAGGGCTAGGGTTAGAGCTAGGGTTACGGTAGGTATGGGGGTTAAACGAGGTTTGTCTCGCTGGACAAAACGGGACAAACGTGAATAACTTTTGATAGGGAGGTCATAGAGACTTGGAACCAAGCTCCATCCCCACTAATTCAGGCACGGCCTTTCCAACAGTGCCACCCACCAGCATGTGCGAGCTTCCGGTCCTGAGATACGTCACTTCCTGTTTTTGAAATGGCTGTATCTCGGCAACGGAAGGTCGTAGAGACATGGGTCCAAGACGGGCGCGTTCAGAGCCCCCGAATTAGGTCTGACGCCACCCACTCCCGAGTCTCTACGACTTTTGGTTCCCGAGTTATAGAGCAAAATGTCCTCCCCATTGGAAATGAATGGGATGAAAATTTCAGCAAGTGTTGGGGGCCGAAATCGAGCACGCAGAAAGTATTTAGGAGCACGTTTCAGGTCATTTGGAGTCTATTCGTACCACCCATGGAGTGACTTTTTCGAAAAATCTTGACACCCATGAGAGATGAGGTAGGCGTTAAGGTATAAGAGGTAGGTAAGTATTTTGAAGGTAAGTCGTGGACTGTTTGGTTGGTATTAACGCATAAGAGGTAGGTAAGTGTATTTAAAGGTAAGTTGTGGACTCTGGTCTGGCCTCAGTGCATCCGAGGCACGCAAGCCCCCACGCCACGTCAAGTCAGAGTCCATGTGGAGGTTTTTTTTGTTTGTTTTTTTGTTTGTTGTTTTTTTTTTTTTTTAAAAAATTTTTGTTTAAACTTACTACTTCTTTCTTTTGTTTTTCTTATAGTAATACTAATGAAGTGTGAACACACCAATGCGCAGATGCTGTAATCATAACAATGAACTTAAGAAAACTAACAACATAACATGAAAAATCTTCTTTGGACTTAGTTGTCTCTCTGCATCCTCTGCCTCTTTTTGATAAACGCCTTAAAACGTCTGGCAGGGACCAGGTTTTGCTCACATTGTTTTAAATATGCAATATCTGCCTTTCTGTGTGAGACAATTCTGGTCAGGTCAACAAAGGAGAGCTCAGCGGCTGACCAGCGTGGATGGCAGTTTATGGGGATATACCCCAGTGTCTGCTTCTGTATGTCAGCTGGTCTGTCCTCCTCATCCACAGCCTGGATGTCCTCTGGCTCTTCCTGGCGGGTTTTTTTTGTTTTGGGGCATTTTGGAAGTCAGATGTGTTTCTAGTTTTGGTACCCTGCACGGAATGTCCTCGTGCAGGCGCCACACCACCAAGGGCCCAACTTTCGGGAGACTGTGGTGGGACTGCAGATGTAATTCCTGCATCTTTGATTGCCTCAAAGGCAGGTCCAGTGTGAGCTCGCGTGGTGCCACGTAGTCCACGTAGTCTCCATTTTCGATGATGCCAATGCATGAAAGGAACGTGAGCGTCTCTAATTTCTCCCCATGGACCATCTTATTGGGCAGCCCCACAAGACACTTTTCCAGCCACGGCATGCCCTGCTCCCTGTAGCGGTCCAGCTTACTGGGAAAACAGAGTCCTCTCCGTTCCACCTGGTGGAGGATGTGGGAGCGGATGACTGCCAGGCGAGAGACCATCGGGGGGCCAGTTTCCGTCACGAAAAGCTCTACATAAGACCTCTTGTCCCAGCTGAATCGTACCCGCTTCCCTTGCCACATTTTCAGGTGGGGGACCCAACGTAACTTGATCTCTTCCAGCCCCAGCCGAAGGCAATTAAGAGGGTCCAGGCCAGCCCGGGTGACAAGATCCCTGGCTCTGTCAAAGGTTCCTGGAAAGGGAAAAGCCCCCTGGGTTAGGGTTAGGGTTAGAGTTAGGGGTTAGGGTTAGGGTTAGGTATGGGGGTAAAACGAGGTTTGTCTCACTGGACAAAACGGGACAAACGTGAATAACTTTTGATAGGGAGGTCATAGAGACTTAGAACCAAGCTCCATCCCCACTAATTCAGGCACGGCCTTTCCAACAGTACCACCCACGAGCATGTGCGAGCTTCGGGTCCTGAGATACGTCACTTCCGGATTTTGAAATGGCCGTATCTCGGCAACGGAAGGTCGTAGAGACATGGGTCCAAGACTGGCGCGTTCAGAGCCCCCGAATTAGGTCTGACGCCACCCACTCCCGAGTCTCTACGACTTTTGGTTCCCGAGTTAGGGTAGGGGTAGGGTTAGGGCTAGGGTTAGAGCTAGGGTTACGGTAGGTATGGGGGTTAAACGAGGTTTGTCTCGCTGGACAAAACGGGACAAACGTGAATAACTTTTGATAGGGAGGTCATAGAGACTTGGAACCAAGCTCCATCCCCACTAATTCAGGCACGGCCTTTCCAACAGTGCCACCCACCAGCATGTGCGAGCTTCCGGTCCTGAGATACGTCACTTCCTGTTTTTGAAATGGCTGTATCTCGGCAACGGAAGGTCGTAGAGACATGGGTCCAAGACGGGCGCGTTCAGAGCCCCCGAATTAGGTCTGACGCCACCCACTCCCGAGTCTCTACGACTTTTGGTTCCCGAGTTAGGGTAGGGGTAGGGTTAGGGCTAGGGTTAGAGCTAGGGTTACGGTAGGTATGGGGGTTAAACGAGGTTTGTCTCGCTGGACAAAACGGGACAAACGTGAATAACTTTTGATAGGGAGGTCATAGAGACTTGGAACCAAGCTCCATCCCCACTAATTCAGGCACGGCCTTTCCAACAGTGCCACCCACCAGCATGTGCGAGCTTCCGGTCCTGAGATACGTCACTTCCGGATTTTGAAATGGCCGTATCTCGGCAACGGAAGGTCGTAGAGACATGGGTCCAAGACTGGCGCGTTCAGAGCCCCCGAATTAGGTCTGACGCCACCCACTCCCGAGTCTCTACGACTTTTGGTTCCCGAGTTAGGGTAGGGGTAGGGTTAGGGCTAGGGTTAGAGCTAGGGTTACGGTAGGTATGGGGGTTAAACGAGGTTTGTCTCGCTGGACAAAACGGGACAAACGTGAATAACTTTTGATAGGGAGGTCATAGAGACTTGGAACCAAGCTCCATCCCCACTAATTCAGGCACGGCCTTTCCAACAGTGCCACCCACCAGCATGTGCGAGCTTCCGGTCCTGAGATACGTCACTTCCTGTTTTTGAAATGGCTGTATCTCGGCAACGGAAGGTCGTAGAGACATGGGTCCAAGACGGGCGCGTTCAGAGCCCCCGAATTAGGTCTGACGCCACCCACTCCCGAGTCTCTACGACTTTTGGTTCCCGAGTTAGGGTAGGGGTAGGGTTAGGGCTAGGGTTAGAGCTAGGGTTACGGTAGGTATGGGGGTTAAACGAGGTTTGTCTCGCTGGACAAAACGGGACAAACGTGAATAACTTTTGATAGGGAGGTCATAGAGACTTGGAACCAAGCTCCATCCCCACTAATTCAGGCACGGCCTTTCCAACAGTGCCACCCACCAGCATGTGCGAGCTTCCGGTCCTGAGATACGTCACTTCCGGATTTTGAAATGGCCGTATCTCGGCAACGGAAGGTCGTAGAGACATGGGTCCAAGACTGGCGCGTTCAGAGCCCCCGAATTAGGTCTGACGCCACCCACTCCCGAGTCTCTACGACTTTTGGTTCCCGAGTTAGGGTAGGGGTAGGGTTAGGGCTAGGGTTAGAGCTAGGGTTACGGTAGGTATGGGGGTTAAACGAGGTTTGTCTCGCTGGACAAAACGGGACAAACGTGAATAACTTTTGATAGGGAGGTCATAGAGACTTGGAACCAAGCTCCATCCCCACTAATTCAGGCACGGCCTTTCCAACAGTGCCACCCACCAGCATGTGCGAGCTTCCGGTCCTGAGATACGTCACTTCCTGTTTTTGAAATGGCTGTATCTCGGCAACGGAAGGTCGTAGAGACATGGGTCCAAGACGGGCGCGTTCAGAGCCCCCGAATTAGGTCTGACGCCACCCACTCCCGAGTCTCTACGACTTTTGGTTCCCGAGTTATAGAGCAAAATGTCCTCCCCATTGGAAATGAATGGGATGAAAATTTCAGCAAGTGTTGGGGGCCGAAATCGAGCACGCAGAAAGTATTTAGGAGCACGTTTCAGGTCATTTGGAGTCTATTCGTACCACCCATGGAGTGACTTTTTCGAAAAATCTTGACACCCATGAGAGATGAGGTAGGCGTTAAGGTATAAGAGGTAGGTAAGTATTTTGAAGGTAAGTCGTGGACTGTTTGGTTGGTATTAACGCATAAGAGGTAGGTAAGTGTATTTAAAGGTAAGTTGTGGACTCTGGTCTGGCCTCAGTGCATCCGAGGCACGCAAGCCCCCACGCCACGTCAAGTCAGAGTCCATGTGGAGGTTTTTTTTGTTTGTTTTTTTGTTTGTTGTTTTTTTTTTTTTTTTAAAAATTTTTGTTTAAACTTACTACTTCTTTCTTTTGTTTTTCTTATAGTAATACTAATGAAGTGTGAACACACCAATGCGCAGATGCTGTAATCATAACAATGAACTTAAGAAAACTAACAACATAACATGAAAAATCTTCTTTGGACTTAGTTGTCTCTCTGCATCCTCTGCCTCTTTTTGATAAACGCCTTAAAACGTCTGGCAGGGACCAGGTTTTGCTCACATTGTTTTAAATATGCAATATCTGCCTTTCTGTGTGAGACAATTCTGGTCAGGTCAACAAAGGAGAGCTCAGCGGCTGACCAGCGTGGATGGCAGTTTATGGGGATATACCCCAGTGTCTGCTTCTGTATGTCAGCTGGTCTGTCCTCCTCATCCACAGCCTGGATGTCCTCTGGCTCTTCCTGGCGGGTTTTTTTTGTTTTGGGGCATTTTGGAAGTCAGATGTGTTTCTAGTTTTGGTACCCTGCACGGAATGTCCTCGTGCAGGCGCCACACCACCAAGGGCCCAACTTTCGGGAGACTGTGGTGGGACTGCAGATGTAATTCCTGCATCTTTGATTGCCTCAAAGGCAGGTCCAGTGTGAGCTCGCGTGGTGCCACGTAGTCCACGTAGTCTCCATTTTCGATGATGCCAATGCATGAAAGGAACGTGAGCGTCTCTAATTTCTCCCCATGGACCATCTTATTGGGCAGCCCCACAAGACACTTTTCCAGCCACGGCATGCCCTGCTCCCTGTAGCGGTCCAGCTTACTGGGAAAACAGAGTCCTCTCCGTTCCACCTGGTGGAGGATGTGGGAGCGGATGACTGCCAGGCGAGAGACCATCGGGGGGCCAGTTTCCGTCACGAAAAGCTCTACATAAGACCTCTTGTCCCAGCTGAATCGTACCCGCTTCCCTTGCCACATTTTCAGGTGGGGGACCCAACGTAACTTGATCTCTTCCAGCCCCAGCCGAAGGCAATTAAGAGGGTCCAGGCCAGCCCGGGTGACAAGATCCCTGGCTCTGTCAAAGGTTCCTGGAAAGGGAAAAGCCCCCTGGGTTAGGGTTAGGGTTAGAGTTAGGGGTTAGGGTTAGGGTTAGGTATGGGGGTAAAACGAGGTTTGTCTCACTGGACAAAACGGGACAAACGTGAATAACTTTTGATAGGGAGGTCATAGAGACTTAGAACCAAGCTCCATCCCCACTAATTCAGGCACGGCCTTTCCAACAGTACCACCCACGAGCATGTGCGAGCTTCGGGTCCTGAGATACGTCACTTCCGGATTTTGAAATGGCCGTATCTCGGCAACGGAAGGTCGTAGAGACATGGGTCCAAGACTGGCGCGTTCAGAGCCCCCGAATTAGGTCTGACGCCACCCACTCCCGAGTCTCTACGACTTTTGGTTCCCGAGTTAGGGTAGGGGTAGGGTTAGGGCTAGGGTTAGAGCTAGGGTTACGGTAGGTATGGGGGTTAAACGAGGTTTGTCTCGCTGGACAAAACGGGACAAACGTGAATAACTTTTGATAGGGAGGTCATAGAGACTTGGAACCAAGCTCCATCCCCACTAATTCAGGCACGGCCTTTCCAACAGTGCCACCCACCAGCATGTGCGAGCTTCCGGTCCTGAGATACGTCACTTCCTGTTTTTGAAATGGCTGTATCTCGGCAACGGAAGGTCGTAGAGACATGGGTCCAAGACGGGCGCGTTCAGAGCCCCCGAATTAGGTCTGACGCCACCCACTCCCGAGTCTCTACGACTTTTGGTTCCCGAGTTAGGGTAGGGGTAGGGTTAGGGCTAGGGTTAGAGCTAGGGTTACGGTAGGTATGGGGGTTAAACGAGGTTTGTCTCGCTGGACAAAACGGGACAAACGTGAATAACTTTTGATAGGGAGGTCATAGAGACTTGGAACCAAGCTCCATCCCCACTAATTCAGGCACGGCCTTTCCAACAGTGCCACCCACCAGCATGTGCGAGCTTCCGGTCCTGAGATACGTCACTTCCTGTTTTTGAAATGGCTGTATCTCGGCAACGGAAGGTCGTAGAGACATGGGTCCAAGACGGGCGCGTTCAGAGCCCCCGAATTAGGTCTGACGCCACCCACTCCCGAGTCTCTACGACTTTTGGTTCCCGAGTTAGGGTAGGGGTAGGGTTAGGGCTAGGGTTAGAGCTAGGGTTACGGTAGGTATGGGGGTTAAACGAGGTTTGTCTCGCTGGACAAAACGGGACAAACGTGAATAACTTTTGATAGGGAGGTCATAGAGACTTGGAACCAAGCTCCATCCCCACTAATTCAGGCACGGCCTTTCCAACAGTGCCACCCACCAGCATGTGCGAGCTTCCGGTCCTGAGATACGTCACTTCCTGTTTTTGAAATGGCTGTATCTCGGCAACGGAAGGTCGTAGAGACATGGGTCCAAGACGGGCGCGTTCAGAGCCCCCGAATTAGGTCTGACGCCACCCACTCCCGAGTCTCTACGACTTTTGGTTCCCGAGTTAGGGTAGGGGTAGGGTTAGGGCTAGGGTTAGAGCTAGGGTTACGGTAGGTATGGGGGTTAAACGAGGTTTGTCTCGCTGGACAAAACGGGACAAACGTGAATAACTTTTGATAGGGAGGTCATAGAGACTTGGAACCAAGCTCCATCCCCACTAATTCAGGCACGGCCTTTCCAACAGTGCCACCCACCAGCATGTGCGAGCTTCCGGTCCTGAGATACGTCACTTCCTGTTTTTGAAATGGCTGTATCTCGGCAACGGAAGGTCGTAGAGACATGGGTCCAAGACGGGCGCGTTCAGAGCCCCCGAATTAGGTCTGACGCCACCCACTCCCGAGTCTCTACGACTTTTGGTTCCCGAGTTATAGAGCAAAATGTCCTCCCCATTGGAAATGAATGGGATGAAAATTTCAGCAAGTGTTGGGGGCCGAAATCGAGCACGCAGAAAGTATTTAGGAGCACGTTTCAGGTCATTTGGAGTCTATTCGTACCACCCATGGAGTGACTTTTTCGAAAAATCTTGACACCCATGAGAGATGAGGTAGGCGTTAAGGTATAAGAGGTAGGTAAGTATTTTGAAGGTAAGTCGTGGACTGTTTGGTTGGTATTAACGCATAAGAGGTAGGTAAGTGTATTTAAAGGTAAGTTGTGGACTCTGGTCTGGCCTCAGTGCATCCGAGGCACGCAAGCCCCCACGCCACGTCAAGTCAGAGTCCATGTGGAGGTTTTTTTTGTTTGTTTTTTTGTTTGTTGTTTTTTTTTTTTTTTAAAAAATTTTTGTTTAAACTTACTACTTCTTTCTTTTGTTTTTCTTATAGTAATACTAATGAAGTGTGAACACACCAATGCGCAGATGCTGTAATCATAACAATGAACTTAAGAAAACTAACAACATAACATGAAAAATCTTCTTTGGACTTAGTTGTCTCTCTGCATCCTCTGCCTCTTTTTGATAAACGCCTTAAAACGTCTGGCAGGGACCAGGTTTTGCTCACATTGTTTTAAATATGCAATATCTGCCTTTCTGTGTGAGACAATTCTGGTCAGGTCAACAAAGGAGAGCTCAGCGGCTGACCAGCGTGGATGGCAGTTTATGGGGATATACCCCAGTGTCTGCTTCTGTATGTCAGCTGGTCTGTCCTCCTCATCCACAGCCTGGATGTCCTCTGGCTCTTCCTGGCGGGTTTTTTTTGTTTTGGGGCATTTTGGAAGTCAGATGTGTTTCTAGTTTTGGTACCCTGCACGGAATGTCCTCGTGCAGGCGCCACACCACCAAGGGCCCAACTTTCGGGAGACTGTGGTGGGACTGCAGATGTAATTCCTGCATCTTTGATTGCCTCAAAGGCAGGTCCAGTGTGAGCTCGCGTGGTGCCACGTAGTCCACGTAGTCTCCATTTTCGATGATGCCAATGCATGAAAGGAACGTGAGCGTCTCTAATTTCTCCCCATGGACCATCTTATTGGGCAGCCCCACAAGACACTTTTCCAGCCACGGCATGCCCTGCTCCCTGTAGCGGTCCAGCTTACTGGGAAAACAGAGTCCTCTCCGTTCCACCTGGTGGAGGATGTGGGAGCGGATGACTGCCAGGCGAGAGACCATCGGGGGGCCAGTTTCCGTCACGAAAAGCTCTACATAAGACCTCTTGTCCCAGCTGAATCGTACCCGCTTCCCTTGCCACATTTTCAGGTGGGGGACCCAACGTAACTTGATCTCTTCCAGCCCCAGCCGAAGGCAATTAAGAGGGTCCAGGCCAGCCCGGGTGACAAGATCCCTGGCTCTGTCAAAGGTTCCTGGAAAGGGAAAAGCCCCCTGGGTTAGGGTTAGGGTTAGAGTTAGGGGTTAGGGTTAGGGTTAGGTATGGGGGTAAAACGAGGTTTGTCTCACTGGACAAAACGGGACAAACGTGAATAACTTTTGATAGGGAGGTCATAGAGACTTAGAACCAAGCTCCATCCCCACTAATTCAGGCACGGCCTTTCCAACAGTACCACCCACGAGCATGTGCGAGCTTCGGGTCCTGAGATACGTCACTTCCGGATTTTGAAATGGCCGTATCTCGGCAACGGAAGGTCGTAGAGACATGGGTCCAAGACTGGCGCGTTCAGAGCCCCCGAATTAGGTCTGACGCCACCCACTCCCGAGTCTCTACGACTTTTGGTTCCCGAGTTAGGGTAGGGGTAGGGTTAGGGCTAGGGTTAGAGCTAGGGTTACGGTAGGTATGGGGGTTAAACGAGGTTTGTCTCGCTGGACAAAACGGGACAAACGTGAATAACTTTTGATAGGGAGGTCATAGAGACTTGGAACCAAGCTCCATCCCCACTAATTCAGGCACGGCCTTTCCAACAGTGCCACCCACCAGCATGTGCGAGCTTCCGGTCCTGAGATACGTCACTTCCTGTTTTTGAAATGGCTGTATCTCGGCAACGGAAGGTCGTAGAGACATGGGTCCAAGACGGGCGCGTTCAGAGCCCCCGAATTAGGTCTGACGCCACCCACTCCCGAGTCTCTACGACTTTTGGTTCCCGAGTTAGGGTAGGGGTAGGGTTAGGGCTAGGGTTAGAGCTAGGGTTACGGTAGGTATGGGGGTTAAACGAGGTTTGTCTCGCTGGACAAAACGGGACAAACGTGAATAACTTTTGATAGGGAGGTCATAGAGACTTGGAACCAAGCTCCATCCCCACTAATTCAGGCACGGCCTTTCCAACAGTGCCACCCACCAGCATGTGCGAGCTTCCGGTCCTGAGATACGTCACTTCCGGATTTTGAAATGGCCGTATCTCGGCAACGGAAGGTCGTAGAGACATGGGTCCAAGACTGGCGCGTTCAGAGCCCCCGAATTAGGTCTGACGCCACCCACTCCCGAGTCTCTACGACTTTTGGTTCCCGAGTTAGGGTAGGGGTAGGGTTAGGGCTAGGGTTAGAGCTAGGGTTACGGTAGGTATGGGGGTTAAACGAGGTTTGTCTCGCTGGACAAAACGGGACAAACGTGAATAACTTTTGATAGGGAGGTCATAGAGACTTGGAACCAAGCTCCATCCCCACTAATTCAGGCACGGCCTTTCCAACAGTGCCACCCACCAGCATGTGCGAGCTTCCGGTCCTGAGATACGTCACTTCCTGTTTTTGAAATGGCTGTATCTCGGCAACGGAAGGTCGTAGAGACATGGGTCCAAGACGGGCGCGTTCAGAGCCCCCGAATTAGGTCTGACGCCACCCACTCCCGAGTCTCTACGACTTTTGGTTCCCGAGTTAGGGTAGGGGTAGGGTTAGGGCTAGGGTTAGAGCTAGGGTTACGGTAGGTATGGGGGTTAAACGAGGTTTGTCTCGCTGGACAAAACGGGACAAACGTGAATAACTTTTGATAGGGAGGTCATAGAGACTTGGAACCAAGCTCCATCCCCACTAATTCAGGCACGGCCTTTCCAACAGTGCCACCCACCAGCATGTGCGAGCTTCCGGTCCTGAGATACGTCACTTCCGGATTTTGAAATGGCCGTATCTCGGCAACGGAAGGTCGTAGAGACATGGGTCCAAGACTGGCGCGTTCAGAGCCCCCGAATTAGGTCTGACGCCACCCACTCCCGAGTCTCTACGACTTTTGGTTCCCGAGTTAGGGTAGGGGTAGGGTTAGGGCTAGGGTTAGAGCTAGGGTTACGGTAGGTATGGGGGTTAAACGAGGTTTGTCTCGCTGGACAAAACGGGACAAACGTGAATAACTTTTGATAGGGAGGTCATAGAGACTTGGAACCAAGCTCCATCCCCACTAATTCAGGCACGGCCTTTCCAACAGTGCCACCCACCAGCATGTGCGAGCTTCCGGTCCTGAGATACGTCACTTCCTGTTTTTGAAATGGCTGTATCTCGGCAACGGAAGGTCGTAGAGACATGGGTCCAAGACGGGCGCGTTCAGAGCCCCCGAATTAGGTCTGACGCCACCCACTCCCGAGTCTCTACGACTTTTGGTTCCCGAGTTATAGAGCAAAATGTCCTCCCCATTGGAAATGAATGGGATGAAAATTTCAGCAAGTGTTGGGGGCCGAAATCGAGCACGCAGAAAGTATTTAGGAGCACGTTTCAGGTCATTTGGAGTCTATTCGTACCACCCATGGAGTGACTTTTTCGAAAAATCTTGACACCCATGAGAGATGAGGTAGGCGTTAAGGTATAAGAGGTAGGTAAGTATTTTGAAGGTAAGTCGTGGACTGTTTGGTTGGTATTAACGCATAAGAGGTAGGTAAGTGTATTTAAAGGTAAGTTGTGGACTCTGGTCTGGCCTCAGTGCATCCGAGGCACGCAAGCCCCCACGCCACGTCAAGTCAGAGTCCATGTGGAGGTTTTTTTTGTTTGTTTTTTTGTTTGTTGTTTTTTTTTTTTTTTTAAAAATTTTTGTTTAAACTTACTACTTCTTTCTTTTGTTTTTCTTATAGTAATACTAATGAAGTGTGAACACACCAATGCGCAGATGCTGTAATCATAACAATGAACTTAAGAAAACTAACAACATAACATGAAAAATCTTCTTTGGACTTAGTTGTCTCTCTGCATCCTCTGCCTCTTTTTGATAAACGCCTTAAAACGTCTGGCAGGGACCAGGTTTTGCTCACATTGTTTTAAATATGCAATATCTGCCTTTCTGTGTGAGACAATTCTGGTCAGGTCAACAAAGGAGAGCTCAGCGGCTGACCAGCGTGGATGGCAGTTTATGGGGATATACCCCAGTGTCTGCTTCTGTATGTCAGCTGGTCTGTCCTCCTCATCCACAGCCTGGATGTCCTCTGGCTCTTCCTGGCGGGTTTTTTTTGTTTTGGGGCATTTTGGAAGTCAGATGTGTTTCTAGTTTTGGTACCCTGCACGGAATGTCCTCGTGCAGGCGCCACACCACCAAGGGCCCAACTTTCGGGAGACTGTGGTGGGACTGCAGATGTAATTCCTGCATCTTTGATTGCCTCAAAGGCAGGTCCAGTGTGAGCTCGCGTGGTGCCACGTAGTCCACGTAGTCTCCATTTTCGATGATGCCAATGCATGAAAGGAACGTGAGCGTCTCTAATTTCTCCCCATGGACCATCTTATTGGGCAGCCCCACAAGACACTTTTCCAGCCACGGCATGCCCTGCTCCCTGTAGCGGTCCAGCTTACTGGGAAAACAGAGTCCTCTCCGTTCCACCTGGTGGAGGATGTGGGAGCGGATGACTGCCAGGCGAGAGACCATCGGGGGGCCAGTTTCCGTCACGAAAAGCTCTACATAAGACCTCTTGTCCCAGCTGAATCGTACCCGCTTCCCTTGCCACATTTTCAGGTGGGGGACCCAACGTAACTTGATCTCTTCCAGCCCCAGCCGAAGGCAATTAAGAGGGTCCAGGCCAGCCCGGGTGACAAGATCCCTGGCTCTGTCAAAGGTTCCTGGAAAGGGAAAAGCCCCCTGGGTTAGGGTTAGGGTTAGAGTTAGGGGTTAGGGTTAGGGTTAGGTATGGGGGTAAAACGAGGTTTGTCTCACTGGACAAAACGGGACAAACGTGAATAACTTTTGATAGGGAGGTCATAGAGACTTAGAACCAAGCTCCATCCCCACTAATTCAGGCACGGCCTTTCCAACAGTACCACCCACGAGCATGTGCGAGCTTCGGGTCCTGAGATACGTCACTTCCGGATTTTGAAATGGCCGTATCTCGGCAACGGAAGGTCGTAGAGACATGGGTCCAAGACTGGCGCGTTCAGAGCCCCCGAATTAGGTCTGACGCCACCCACTCCCGAGTCTCTACGACTTTTGGTTCCCGAGTTAGGGTAGGGGTAGGGTTAGGGCTAGGGTTAGAGCTAGGGTTACGGTAGGTATGGGGGTTAAACGAGGTTTGTCTCGCTGGACAAAACGGGACAAACGTGAATAACTTTTGATAGGGAGGTCATAGAGACTTGGAACCAAGCTCCATCCCCACTAATTCAGGCACGGCCTTTCCAACAGTGCCACCCACCAGCATGTGCGAGCTTCCGGTCCTGAGATACGTCACTTCCTGTTTTTGAAATGGCTGTATCTCGGCAACGGAAGGTCGTAGAGACATGGGTCCAAGACGGGCGCGTTCAGAGCCCCCGAATTAGGTCTGACGCCACCCACTCCCGAGTCTCTACGACTTTTGGTTCCCGAGTTAGGGTAGGGGTAGGGTTAGGGCTAGGGTTAGAGCTAGGGTTACGGTAGGTATGGGGGTTAAACGAGGTTTGTCTCGCTGGACAAAACGGGACAAACGTGAATAACTTTTGATAGGGAGGTCATAGAGACTTGGAACCAAGCTCCATCCCCACTAATTCAGGCACGGCCTTTCCAACAGTGCCACCCACCAGCATGTGCGAGCTTCCGGTCCTGAGATACGTCACTTCCTGTTTTTGAAATGGCTGTATCTCGGCAACGGAAGGTCGTAGAGACATGGGTCCAAGACGGGCGCGTTCAGAGCCCCCGAATTAGGTCTGACGCCACCCACTCCCGAGTCTCTACGACTTTTGGTTCCCGAGTTAGGGTAGGGGTAGGGTTAGGGCTAGGGTTAGAGCTAGGGTTACGGTAGGTATGGGGGTTAAACGAGGTTTGTCTCGCTGGACAAAACGGGACAAACGTGAATAACTTTTGATAGGGAGGTCATAGAGACTTGGAACCAAGCTCCATCCCCACTAATTCAGGCACGGCCTTTCCAACAGTGCCACCCACCAGCATGTGCGAGCTTCCGGTCCTGAGATACGTCACTTCCTGTTTTTGAAATGGCTGTATCTCGGCAACGGAAGGTCGTAGAGACATGGGTCCAAGACGGGCGCGTTCAGAGCCCCCGAATTAGGTCTGACGCCACCCACTCCCGAGTCTCTACGACTTTTGGTTCCCGAGTTATAGAGCAAAATGTCCTCCCCATTGGAAATGAATGGGATGAAAATTTCAGCAAGTGTTGGGGGCCGAAATCGAGCACGCAGAAAGTATTTAGGAGCACGTTTCAGGTCATTTGGAGTCTATTCGTACCACCCATGGAGTGACTTTTTCGAAAAATCTTGACACCCATGAGAGATGAGGTAGGCGTTAAGGTATAAGAGGTAGGTAAGTATTTTGAAGGTAAGTCGTGGACTGTTTGGTTGGTATTAACGCATAAGAGGTAGGTAAGTGTATTTAAAGGTAAGTTGTGGACTCTTTGGTCTGGCCTCAGTGCATCCGAGGCACGCAAGCCCCCACGCCACGTCAAGTCAGAGTCCATGTGGAGGTTTTTTTTGTTTGTTTTTTTGTTTGTTGTTTTTTTTTTTTTTTTTAAAAATTTTTGTTTAAACTTACTACTTCTTTCTTTTGTTTTTCTTATAGTAATACTAATGAAGTGTGAACACACCAATGCGCAGATGCTGTAATCATAACAATGAACTTAAGAAAACTAACAACATAACATGAAAAATCTTCTTTGGACTTAGTTGTCTCTCTGCATCCTCTGCCTCTTTTTGATAAACGCCTTAAAACGTCTGGCAGGGACCAGGTTTTGCTCACATTGTTTTAAATATGCAATATCTGCCTTTCTGTGTGAGACAATTCTGGTCAGGTCAACAAAGGAGAGCTCAGCGGCTGACCAGCGTGGATGGCAGTTTATGGGGATATACCCCAGTGTCTGCTTCTGTATGTCAGCTGGTCTGTCCTCCTCATCCACAGCCTGGATGTCCTCTGGCTCTTCCTGGCGGGTTTTTTTTGTTTTGGGGCATTTTGGAAGTCAGATGTGTTTCTAGTTTTGGTACCCTGCACGGAATGTCCTCGTGCAGGCGCCACACCACCAAGGGCCCAACTTTCGGGAGACTGTGGTGGGACTGCAGATGTAATTCCTGCATCTTTGATTGCCTCAAAGGCAGGTCCAGTGTGAGCTCGCGTGGTGCCACGTAGTCCACGTAGTCTCCATTTTCGATGATGCCAATGCATGAAAGGAACGTGAGCGTCTCTAATTTCTCCCCATGGACCATCTTATTGGGCAGCCCCACAAGACACTTTTCCAGCCACGGCATGCCCTGCTCCCTGTAGCGGTCCAGCTTACTGGGAAAACAGAGTCCTCTCCGTTCCACCTGGTGGAGGATGTGGGAGCGGATGACTGCCAGGCGAGAGACCATCGGGGGGCCAGTTTCCGTCACGAAAAGCTCTACATAAGACCTCTTGTCCCAGCTGAATCGTACCCGCTTCCCTTGCCACATTTTCAGGTGGGGGACCCAACGTAACTTGATCTCTTCCAGCCCCAGCCGAAGGCAATTAAGAGGGTCCAGGCCAGCCCGGGTGACAAGATCCCTGGCTCTGTCAAAGGTTCCTGGAAAGGGAAAAGCCCCCTGGGTTAGGGTTAGGGTTAGAGTTAGGGGTTAGGGTTAGGGTTAGGTATGGGGGTAAAACGAGGTTTGTCTCACTGGACAAAACGGGACAAACGTGAATAACTTTTGATAGGGAGGTCATAGAGACTTAGAACCAAGCTCCATCCCCACTAATTCAGGCACGGCCTTTCCAACAGTACCACCCACGAGCATGTGCGAGCTTCGGGTCCTGAGATACGTCACTTCCGGATTTTGAAATGGCCGTATCTCGGCAACGGAAGGTCGTAGAGACATGGGTCCAAGACTGGCGCGTTCAGAGCCCCCGAATTAGGTCTGACGCCACCCACTCCCGAGTCTCTACGACTTTTGGTTCCCGAGTTAGGGTAGGGGTAGGGTTAGGGCTAGGGTTAGAGCTAGGGTTACGGTAGGTATGGGGGTTAAACGAGGTTTGTCTCGCTGGACAAAACGGGACAAACGTGAATAACTTTTGATAGGGAGGTCATAGAGACTTGGAACCAAGCTCCATCCCCACTAATTCAGGCACGGCCTTTCCAACAGTGCCACCCACCAGCATGTGCGAGCTTCCGGTCCTGAGATACGTCACTTCCTGTTTTTGAAATGGCTGTATCTCGGCAACGGAAGGTCGTAGAGACATGGGTCCAAGACGGGCGCGTTCAGAGCCCCCGAATTAGGTCTGACGCCACCCACTCCCGAGTCTCTACGACTTTTGGTTCCCGAGTTAGGGTAGGGGTAGGGTTAGGGCTAGGGTTAGAGCTAGGGTTACGGTAGGTATGGGGGTTAAACGAGGTTTGTCTCGCTGGACAAAACGGGACAAACGTGAATAACTTTTGATAGGGAGGTCATAGAGACTTGGAACCAAGCTCCATCCCCACTAATTCAGGCACGGCCTTTCCAACAGTGCCACCCACCAGCATGTGCGAGCTTCCGGTCCTGAGATACGTCACTTCCTGTTTTTGAAATGGCTGTATCTCGGCAACGGAAGGTCGTAGAGACATGGGTCCAAGACGGGCGCGTTCAGAGCCCCCGAATTAGGTCTGACGCCACCCACTCCCGAGTCTCTACGACTTTTGGTTCCCGAGTTATAGAGCAAAATGTCCTCCCCATTGGAAATGAATGGGATGAAAATTTCAGCAAGTGTTGGGGGCCGAAATCGAGCACGCAGAAAGTATTTAGGAGCACGTTTCAGGTCATTTGGAGTCTATTCGTACCACCCATGGAGTGACTTTTTCGAAAAATCTTGACACCCATGAGAGATGAGGTAGGCGTTAAGGTATAAGAGGTAGGTAAGTATTTTGAAGGTAAGTCGTGGACTGTTTGGTTGGTATTAACGCATAAGAGGTAGGTAAGTGTATTTAAAGGTAAGTTGTGGACTCTTTGGTCTGGCCTCAGTGCATCCGAGGCACGCAAGCCCCCACGCCACGTCAAGTCAGAGTCCATGTGGAGGTTTTTTTTGTTTGTTTTTTTGTTTGTTGTTTTTTTTTTTTTTTTTAAAAATTTTTGTTTAAACTTACTACTTCTTTCTTTTGTTTTTCTTATAGTAATACTAATGAAGTGTGAACACACCAATGCGCAGATGCTGTAATCATAACAATGAACTTAAGAAAACTAACAACATAACATGAAAAATCTTCTTTGGACTTAGTTGTCTCTCTGCATCCTCTGCCTCTTTTTGATAAACGCCTTAAAACGTCTGGCAGGGACCAGGTTTTGCTCACATTGTTTTAAATATGCAATATCTGCCTTTCTGTGTGAGACAATTCTGGTCAGGTCAACAAAGGAGAGCTCAGCGGCTGACCAGCGTGGATGGCAGTTTATGGGGATATACCCCAGTGTCTGCTTCTGTATGTCAGCTGGTCTGTCCTCCTCATCCACAGCCTGGATGTCCTCTGGCTCTTCCTGGCGGGTTTTTTTTGTTTTGGGGCATTTTGGAAGTCAGATGTGTTTCTAGTTTTGGTACCCTGCACGGAATGTCCTCGTGCAGGCGCCACACCACCAAGGGCCCAACTTTCGGGAGACTGTGGTGGGACTGCAGATGTAATTCCTGCATCTTTGATTGCCTCAAAGGCAGGTCCAGTGTGAGCTCGCGTGGTGCCACGTAGTCCACGTAGTCTCCATTTTCGATGATGCCAATGCATGAAAGGAACGTGAGCGTCTCTAATTTCTCCCCATGGACCATCTTATTGGGCAGCCCCACAAGACACTTTTCCAGCCACGGCATGCCCTGCTCCCTGTAGCGGTCCAGCTTACTGGGAAAACAGAGTCCTCTCCGTTCCACCTGGTGGAGGATGTGGGAGCGGATGACTGCCAGGCGAGAGACCATCGGGGGGCCAGTTTCCGTCACGAAAAGCTCTACATAAGACCTCTTGTCCCAGCTGAATCGTACCCGCTTCCCTTGCCACATTTTCAGGTGGGGGACCCAACGTAACTTGATCTCTTCCAGCCCCAGCCGAAGGCAATTAAGAGGGTCCAGGCCAGCCCGGGTGACAAGATCCCTGGCTCTGTCAAAGGTTCCTGGAAAGGGAAAAGCCCCCTGGGTTAGGGTTAGGGTTAGAGTTAGGGGTTAGGGTTAGGGTTAGGTATGGGGGTAAAACGAGGTTTGTCTCACTGGACAAAACGGGACAAACGTGAATAACTTTTGATAGGGAGGTCATAGAGACTTAGAACCAAGCTCCATCCCCACTAATTCAGGCACGGCCTTTCCAACAGTACCACCCACGAGCATGTGCGAGCTTCGGGTCCTGAGATACGTCACTTCCGGATTTTGAAATGGCCGTATCTCGGCAACGGAAGGTCGTAGAGACATGGGTCCAAGACTGGCGCGTTCAGAGCCCCCGAATTAGGTCTGACGCCACCCACTCCCGAGTCTCTACGACTTTTGGTTCCCGAGTTAGGGTAGGGGTAGGGTTAGGGCTAGGGTTAGAGCTAGGGTTACGGTAGGTATGGGGGTTAAACGAGGTTTGTCTCGCTGGACAAAACGGGACAAACGTGAATAACTTTTGATAGGGAGGTCATAGAGACTTGGAACCAAGCTCCATCCCCACTAATTCAGGCACGGCCTTTCCAACAGTGCCACCCACCAGCATGTGCGAGCTTCCGGTCCTGAGATACGTCACTTCCTGTTTTTGAAATGGCTGTATCTCGGCAACGGAAGGTCGTAGAGACATGGGTCCAAGACGGGCGCGTTCAGAGCCCCCGAATTAGGTCTGACGCCACCCACTCCCGAGTCTCTACGACTTTTGGTTCCCGAGTTAGGGTAGGGGTAGGGTTAGGGCTAGGGTTAGAGCTAGGGTTACGGTAGGTATGGGGGTTAAACGAGGTTTGTCTCGCTGGACAAAACGGGACAAACGTGAATAACTTTTGATAGGGAGGTCATAGAGACTTGGAACCAAGCTCCATCCCCACTAATTCAGGCACGGCCTTTCCAACAGTGCCACCCACCAGCATGTGCGAGCTTCCGGTCCTGAGATACGTCACTTCCTGTTTTTGAAATGGCTGTATCTCGGCAACGGAAGGTCGTAGAGACATGGGTCCAAGACGGGCGCGTTCAGAGCCCCCGAATTAGGTCTGACGCCACCCACTCCCGAGTCTCTACGACTTTTGGTTCCCGAGTTAGGGTAGGGGTAGGGTTAGGGCTAGGGTTAGAGCTAGGGTTACGGTAGGTATGGGGGTTAAACGAGGTTTGTCTCGCTGGACAAAACGGGACAAACGTGAATAACTTTTGATAGGGAGGTCATAGAGACTTGGAACCAAGCTCCATCCCCACTAATTCAGGCACGGCCTTTCCAACAGTGCCACCCACCAGCATGTGCGAGCTTCCGGTCCTGAGATACGTCACTTCCTGTTTTTGAAATGGCTGTATCTCGGCAACGGAAGGTCGTAGAGACATGGGTCCAAGACGGGCGCGTTCAGAGCCCCCGAATTAGGTCTGACGCCACCCACTCCCGAGTCTCTACGACTTTTGGTTCCCGAGTTATAGAGCAAAATGTCCTCCCCATTGGAAATGAATGGGATGAAAATTTCAGCAAGTGTTGGGGGCCGAAATCGAGCACGCAGAAAGTATTTAGGAGCACGTTTCAGGTCATTTGGAGTCTATTCGTACCACCCATGGAGTGACTTTTTCGAAAAATCTTGACACCCATGAGAGATGAGGTAGGCGTTAAGGTATAAGAGGTAGGTAAGTATTTTGAAGGTAAGTCGTGGACTGTTTGGTTGGTATTAACGCATAAGAGGTAGGTAAGTGTATTTAAAGGTAAGTTGTGGACTCTTTGGTCTGGCCTCAGTGCATCCGAGGCACGCAAGCCCCCACGCCACGTCAAGTCAGAGTCCATGTGGAGGTTTTTTTTGTTTGTTTTTTTGTTTGTTGTTTTTTTTTTTTTTTTTAAAAATTTTTGTTTAAACTTACTACTTCTTTCTTTTGTTTTTCTTATAGTAATACTAATGAAGTGTGAACACACCAATGCGCAGATGCTGTAATCATAACAATGAACTTAAGAAAACTAACAACATAACATGAAAAATCTTCTTTGGACTTAGTTGTCTCTCTGCATCCTCTGCCTCTTTTTGATAAACGCCTTAAAACGTCTGGCAGGGACCAGGTTTTGCTCACATTGTTTTAAATATGCAATATCTGCCTTTCTGTGTGAGACAATTCTGGTCAGGTCAACAAAGGAGAGCTCAGCGGCTGACCAGCGTGGATGGCAGTTTATGGGGATATACCCCAGTGTCTGCTTCTGTATGTCAGCTGGTCTGTCCTCCTCATCCACAGCCTGGATGTCCTCTGGCTCTTCCTGGCGGGTTTTTTTTGTTTTGGGGCATTTTGGAAGTCAGATGTGTTTCTAGTTTTGGTACCCTGCACGGAATGTCCTCGTGCAGGCGCCACACCACCAAGGGCCCAACTTTCGGGAGACTGTGGTGGGACTGCAGATGTAATTCCTGCATCTTTGATTGCCTCAAAGGCAGGTCCAGTGTGAGCTCGCGTGGTGCCACGTAGTCCACGTAGTCTCCATTTTCGATGATGCCAATGCATGAAAGGAACGTGAGCGTCTCTAATTTCTCCCCATGGACCATCTTATTGGGCAGCCCCACAAGACACTTTTCCAGCCACGGCATGCCCTGCTCCCTGTAGCGGTCCAGCTTACTGGGAAAACAGAGTCCTCTCCGTTCCACCTGGTGGAGGATGTGGGAGCGGATGACTGCCAGGCGAGAGACCATCGGGGGGCCAGTTTCCGTCACGAAAAGCTCTACATAAGACCTCTTGTCCCAGCTGAATCGTACCCGCTTCCCTTGCCACATTTTCAGGTGGGGGACCCAACGTAACTTGATCTCTTCCAGCCCCAGCCGAAGGCAATTAAGAGGGTCCAGGCCAGCCCGGGTGACAAGATCCCTGGCTCTGTCAAAGGTTCCTGGAAAGGGAAAAGCCCCCTGGGTTAGGGTTAGGGTTAGAGTTAGGGGTTAGGGTTAGGGTTAGGTATGGGGGTAAAACGAGGTTTGTCTCACTGGACAAAACGGGACAAACGTGAATAACTTTTGATAGGGAGGTCATAGAGACTTGGAACCAAGCTCCATCCCCACTAATTCAGGCACGGCCTTTCCAACAGTACCACCCACGAGCATGTGCGAGCTTCGGGTCCTGAGATACGTCACTTCCGGATTTTGAAATGGCCGTATCTCGGCAACGGAAGGTCGTAGAGACATGGGTCCAAGACTGGCGCGTTCAGAGCCCCCGAATTAGGTCTGACGCCACCCACTCCCGAGTCTCTACGACTTTTGGTTCCCGAGTTAGGGTAGGGGTAGGGTTAGGGCTAGGGTTAGAGCTAGGGTTACGGTAGGTATGGGGGTTAAACGAGGTTTGTCTCGCTGGACAAAACGGGACAAACGTGAATAACTTTTGATAGGGAGGTCATAGAGACTTGGAACCAAGCTCCATCCCCACTAATTCAGGCACGGCCTTTCCAACAGTGCCACCCACCAGCATGTGCGAGCTTCCGGTCCTGAGATACGTCACTTCCTGTTTTTGAAATGGCTGTATCTCGGCAACGGAAGGTCGTAGAGACATGGGTCCAAGACGGGCGCGTTCAGAGCCCCCGAATTAGGTCTGACGCCACCCACTCCCGAGTCTCTACGACTTTTGGTTCCCGAGTTAGGGTAGGGGTAGGGTTAGGGCTAGGGTTAGAGCTAGGGTTACGGTAGGTATGGGGGTTAAACGAGGTTTGTCTCGCTGGACAAAACGGGACAAACGTGAATAACTTTTGATAGGGAGGTCATAGAGACTTGGAACCAAGCTCCATCCCCACTAATTCAGGCACGGCCTTTCCAACAGTGCCACCCACCAGCATGTGCGAGCTTCCGGTCCTGAGATACGTCACTTCCTGTTTTTGAAATGGCTGTATCTCGGCAACGGAAGGTCGTAGAGACATGGGTCCAAGACGGGCGCGTTCAGAGCCCCCGAATTAGGTCTGACGCCACCCACTCCCGAGTCTCTACGACTTTTGGTTCCCGAGTTATAGAGCAAAATGTCCTCCCCATTGGAAATGAATGGGATGAAAATTTCAGCAAGTGTTGGGGGCCGAAATCGAGCACGCAGAAAGTATTTAGGAGCACGTTTCAGGTCATTTGGAGTCTATTCGTACCACCCATGGAGTGACTTTTTCGAAAAATCTTGACACCCATGAGAGATGAGGTAGGCGTTAAGGTATAAGAGGTAGGTAAGTATTTTGAAGGTAAGTCGTGGACTGTTTGGTTGGTATTAACGCATAAGAGGTAGGTAAGTGTATTTAAAGGTAAGTTGTGGACTCTTTGGTCTGGCCTCAGTGCATCCGAGGCACGCAAGCCCCCACGCCACGTCAAGTCAGAGTCCATGTGGAGGTTTTTTTTGTTTGTTTTTTTGTTTGTTGTTTTTTTTTTTTTTTTTAAAAATTTTTGTTTAAACTTACTACTTCTTTCTTTTGTTTTTCTTATAGTAATACTAATGAAGTGTGAACACACCAATGCGCAGATGCTGTAATCATAACAATGAACTTAAGAAAACTAACAACATAACATGAAAAATCTTCTTTGGACTTAGTTGTCTCTCTGCATCCTCTGCCTCTTTTTGATAAACGCCTTAAAACGTCTGGCAGGGACCAGGTTTTGCTCACATTGTTTTAAATATGCAATATCTGCCTTTCTGTGTGAGACAATTCTGGTCAGGTCAACAAAGGAGAGCTCAGCGGCTGACCAGCGTGGATGGCAGTTTATGGGGATATACCCCAGTGTCTGCTTCTGTATGTCAGCTGGTCTGTCCTCCTCATCCACAGCCTGGATGTCCTCTGGCTCTTCCTGGCGGGTTTTTTTTGTTTTGGGGCATTTTGGAAGTCAGATGTGTTTCTAGTTTTGGTACCCTGCACGGAATGTCCTCGTGCAGGCGCCACACCACCAAGGGCCCAACTTTCGGGAGACTGTGGTGGGACTGCAGATGTAATTCCTGCATCTTTGATTGCCTCAAAGGCAGGTCCAGTGTGAGCTCGCGTGGTGCCACGTAGTCCACGTAGTCTCCATTTTCGATGATGCCAATGCATGAAAGGAACGTGAGCGTCTCTAATTTCTCCCCATGGACCATCTTATTGGGCAGCCCCACAAGACACTTTTCCAGCCACGGCATGCCCTGCTCCCTGTAGCGGTCCAGCTTACTGGGAAAACAGAGTCCTCTCCGTTCCACCTGGTGGAGGATGTGGGAGCGGATGACTGCCAGGCGAGAGACCATCGGGGGGCCAGTTTCCGTCACGAAAAGCTCTACATAAGACCTCTTGTCCCAGCTGAATCGTACCCGCTTCCCTTGCCACATTTTCAGGTGGGGGACCCAACGTAACTTGATCTCTTCCAGCCCCAGCCGAAGGCAATTAAGAGGGTCCAGGCCAGCCCGGGTGACAAGATCCCTGGCTCTGTCAAAGGTTCCTGGAAAGGGAAAAAGCCCCCTGGGTTAGGGTTAGGGTTAGAGTTAGGGGTTAGGGTTAGGGTTAGGTATGGGGGTAAAACGAGGTTTGTCTCACTGGACAAAACGGGACAAACGTGAATAACTTTTGATAGGGAGGTCATAGAGACTTAGAACCAAGCTCCATCCCCACTAATTCAGGCACGGCCTTTCCAACAGTACCACCCACGAGCATGTGCGAGCTTCGGGTCCTGAGATACGTCACTTCCGGATTTTGAAATGGCCGTATCTCGGCAACGGAAGGTCGTAGAGACATGGGTCCAAGACTGGCGCGTTCAGAGCCCCCGAATTAGGTCTGACGCCACCCACTCCCGAGTCTCTACGACTTTTGGTTCCCGAGTTAGGGTAGGGGTAGGGTTAGGGCTAGGGTTAGAGCTAGGGTTACGGTAGGTATGGGGGTTAAACGAGGTTTGTCTCGCTGGACAAAACGGGACAAACGTGAATAACTTTTGATAGGGAGGTCATAGAGACTTGGAACCAAGCTCCATCCCCACTAATTCAGGCACGGCCTTTCCAACAGTGCCACCCACCAGCATGTGCGAGCTTCCGGTCCTGAGATACGTCACTTCCTGTTTTTGAAATGGCTGTATCTCGGCAACGGAAGGTCGTAGAGACATGGGTCCAAGACGGGCGCGTTCAGAGCCCCCGAATTAGGTCTGACGCCACCCACTCCCGAGTCTCTACGACTTTTGGTTCCCGAGTTAGGGTAGGGGTAGGGTTAGGGCTAGGGTTAGAGCTAGGGTTACGGTAGGTATGGGGGTTAAACGAGGTTTGTCTCGCTGGACAAAACGGGACAAACGTGAATAACTTTTGATAGGGAGGTCATAGAGACTTGGAACCAAGCTCCATCCCCACTAATTCAGGCACGGCCTTTCCAACAGTGCCACCCACCAGCATGTGCGAGCTTCCGGTCCTGAGATACGTCACTTCCTGTTTTTGAAATGGCTGTATCTCGGCAACGGAAGGTCGTAGAGACATGGGTCCAAGACGGGCGCGTTCAGAGCCCCCGAATTAGGTCTGACGCCACCCACTCCCGAGTCTCTACGACTTTTGGTTCCCGAGTTATAGAGCAAAATGTCCTCCCCATTGGAAATGAATGGGATGAAAATTTCAGCAAGTGTTGGGGGCCGAAATCGAGCACGCAGAAAGTATTTAGGAGCACGTTTCAGGTCATTTGGAGTCTATTCGTACCACCCATGGAGTGACTTTTTCGAAAAATCTTGACACCCATGAGAGATGAGGTAGGCGTTAAGGTATAAGAGGTAGGTAAGTATTTGAAGGTAAAGTCGTGGACTGTTTGGTTGGTATTAACGCATAAGAGGTAGGTAAGTGTATTTAAAGGTAAGTTGTGGACTCTTTGGTCTGGCCTCAGTGCATCCGAGGCACGCAAGCCCCACGCCACGTCAAGTCAGAGTCCATGTGGAGGTTTTTTTTGTTTGTTTTTTTGTTTGTTGTTTTTTTTTTTTTTTTTTAAAAATTTTTGTTTAAACTTACTACTTCTTTCTTTTGTTTTTCTTATAGTAATACTAATGAAGTGTGAACACACCAATGCGCAGATGCTGTAATCATAACAATGAACTTAAGAAAACTAACAACATAACATGAAAAATCTTCTTTGGACTTAGTTGTCTCTCTGCATCCTCTGCCTCTTTTTGATAAACGCCTTAAAACGTCTGGCAGGGACCAGGTTTTGCTCACATTGTTTTAAATATGCAATATCTGCCTTTCTGTGTGAGACAATTCTGGTCAGGTCAACAAAGGAGAGCTCAGCGGCTGACCAGCGTGGATGGCAGTTTATGGGGATATACCCCAGTGTCTGCTTCTGTATGTCAGCTGGTCTGTCCTCCTCATCCACAGCCTGGATGTCCTCTGGCTCTTCCTGGCGGGTTTTTTTTTGTTTTGGGGCATTTTGGAAGTCAGATGTGTTTCTAGTTTTGGTACCCTGCACGGAATGTCCCTCGTGCAGGCGCCACACCACCAAGGGCCCAACTTTCGGGAGACTGTGGTTGGGACTGCAGATGTAATTCCTGCATCTTTGATTGCCTCAAAGGCAGGTCCAGTGTGAGCTCGCGTGGTGCCACGTAGTCCACGTAGTCTCCATTTTCGATGATGCCAATGCATGAAAGGAACGTGAGCGTCTCTAATTTCTCCCCATGGACCATCTTATTGGGCAGCCCCACAAGACACTTTTCCAGCCACGGCATGCCCTGCTCCCTGTAGCGGTCCAGCTTACTGGGAAAACAGAGTCCTCTCCGTTCCACCTGGTGGAGGATGTGGGAGCGGATGACCAGGCGAGAGACCATCGGGGGGCCAGTTTCCGTCACGAAAAGCTCTACATAAGACCTCTTGTCCCAGCTGAATCGTACCCGCTTCCCTTGCCACATTTTCAGGTGGGGGACCCAACGTAACTTGATCTCTTCCAGCCCCAGCCGAAGGCAATTAAGAGGGTCCAGGCCAGCCCGGGTGACAAGATCCCTGGCTCTGTCAAAGGTTCCTGGAAAGGGAAAAGCCCCCTGGGTTAGGGTTAGGGTTAGAGTTAGGGGTTAGGGTTAGGGTTAGGTATGGGGGTAAAACGAGGTTTGTCTCACTGGACAAAACGGGACAAACGTGAATACTTTTGATAGGGAGGTCATAGAGACTTAGAACCAAGCTCCATCCCCACTAATTCAGGCACGGCCTTTCCAACAGTACCACCCACGAGCATGTGCGAGCTTCGGGTCCTGAGATACGTCACTTCCGGATTTTGAAATGGCCGTATCTCGGCAACGGAAGGTCGTAGAGACATGGGTCCAAGACTGGCGCGTTCAGAGCCCCCGAATTAGGTCTGACGCCACCCACTCCCGAGTCTCTACGACTTTTGGTTCCCGAGTTAGGGTAGGGGTAGGGTTAGGGCTAGGGTTTAGAGCTAGGGTTACGGTAGGTATGGGGGTTAAACGAGGTTTGTCTCGCTGGACAAAACGGGACAAACGTGAATAACTTTGATAGGGAGGTCATAGAGACTTGGAACCAAGCTCCATCCCCACTAATTCAGGCACGGCCTTCCACCAGTGCCACCCACCAGCATGTGCGAGCTTCCGGTCCTGAGATACGTCACTTCCTGTTTTTGAAATGGCTGTATCTCGGCAACGGAAGGTCGTAGAGACATGGGTCCAAGACGGGCGCGTTCAGAGCCCCCGAATTAGGTCTGACGCCACCCACTCCCGAGTCTCTACGACTTTTGGTTCCCGAGTTAGGGTAGGGGTAGGGTTAGGGCTAGGGTTAGAGCTAGGGTTACGGTAGGTATGGGGGTTAAACGAGGTTTGTCTCGCTGGACAAAACGGGACAAACGTGAATAACTTTTGATAGGGAGGTCATAGAGACTTGGAACCAAGCTCCATCCCCACTAATTCAGGCACGGCCTTTCCAACAGTGCCACCCACCAGCATGTGCGAGCTTCCGGTCCTGAGATACGTCACTTCCTGTTTTTGAAATGGCTGTATCTCGGCAACGGAAGGTCGTAGAGACAATGGGTCCAAGACGGGCGCGTTCAGAGCCCCCGAATTAGGTCTGACGCCACCCACTCCCGAGTCTCTACGACTTTTGGTTCCGAGTTATAGAGCAAAATGTCCTCCCCATTGGAAATGAATGGGATGAAAATTTCAGCAAGTGTTGGGGGCCGAAATCGAGCACGCAGAAAGTATTTAGGAGCACGTTTCAGGTCATTTGGAGTCTATTCGTACCACCCATGGAGTGACTTTTTCGAAAAATCTTGACACCCATGAGAGATGAGGTAGGCGTTAAGGTATAAGAGGTAGGTAAGTATTTTGAAGGTAAGTCGTGGACTGTTTGGTTGGTATTAACGCATAAGAGGTAGGTAAGTGTATTTAAAGGTAAGTTGTGGACTCCTTTGGTCTGGCCTCAGTGCATCCGAGGCACGCAAGCCCCCACGCCACGTCAAGTCAGAGTCCATGTGGAGGTTTTTTTTGTTTGTTTTTTTGTTTGTTGTTTTTTTTTTTTTTTTTAAAAATTTTTGTTTAAACTTACTACTTCTTTCTTTTGTTTTTCTTATAGTAATACTAATGAAGTGTGAACACACCAATGCGCAGATGCTGTAATCATAACAATGAACTTAAGAAAACTAACAACATAACATGAAAAATCTTCTTTGGACTTAGTTGTCTCTCTGCATCCTCTGCCTCTTTTTGATAAACGCCTTAAAACGTCTGGCAGGGACCCAGGTTTTGCTCACATTGTTTTAAATATGCAATATCTGCCTTTCTGTGTGAGACAATTCTGGTCAGGTCAACAAAGGAGAGCTCAGCGGCTGACCAGCGTGGATGGCAGTTTATGGGGATATACCCCAGTGTCTGCTTCTGTATGTCAGCTGGTCTGTCCTCCTCATCCACAGCCTGGATGTCCTCTGGCTCTTCCTGGCGGGTTTTTTTTTGTTTTGGGGCATTTTGGAAGTCAGATGTGTTTCTAGTTTTGGTACCCTGCACGGAATGTCCTCGTGCAGGCGCCACACCACCAAGGCCCAACTTTCGGGAGACTGTGGTGGGACTGCAGATGTAATTCCTGCATCTTTGATTGCCTCAAAGGCAGGTCCAGTGTGAGCTCGCGTGGTGCCACGTAGCCACGTAGTCTCCATTTTCGATGATGCCAATGCATGAAAGGAACGTGAGCGTCTCTAATTTCTCCCCATGGACCATCTTATTGGGCAGCCCCACAAGACACTTTTCCAGCCACGGCATGCCCTGCTCCCTGTAGCGGTCCAGCTTACTGGGAAAACAGAGTCCTCTCCGTTCCACCTGGTGGAGGATGTGGGAGCGGATGACTGCCAGGCGAGAGACCATCGGGGGGCCAGTTTCCGTCACGAAAAGCTCTACATAAGACCTCTTGTCCCAGCTGAATCGTACCCGCTTCCCTTGCCACATTTTCAGGTGGGGGACCCAACGTAACTTGATCTCTTCCAGCCCCAGCCGAAGGCAATTAAGAGGGTCCAGGCCAGCCCGGGTGACAAGATCCCTGGCTCTGTCAAAGGTTCCTGGAAAGGGAAAAGCCCCCTGGGTTAGGGTTAGGGTTAGAGTTAGGGGTTAGGGTTAGGGTTAGGTATGGGGGTAAAACGAGGTTTGTCTCACTGGACAAAACGGGACAAACGTGAATAACTTTTGATAGGGAGGTCATAGAGACTTAGAACCAAGCTCCATCCCCACTAATTCAGGCACGGCCTTTCCAACAGTACCACCCACGAGCATGTGCGAGCTTCGGGTCCTGAGATACGTCACTTCCGGATTTTGAAATGGCCGTATCTCGGCAACGGAAGGTCGTAGAGACATGGGTCCAAGACTGGCGCGTTCAGAGCCCCCGAATTAGGTCTGACGCCACCCACTCCCGAGTCTCTACGACTTTTGGTTCCCGAGTTAGGGTAGGGGTAGGGTTAGGGCTAGGGTTAGAGCTAGGGTTACGGTAGGTATGGGGGTTAAACGAGGTTTGTCTCGCTGGACAAAACGGGACAAACGTGAATAACTTTTGATAGGGAGGTCATAGAGACTTGGAACCAAGCTCCATCCCCACTAATTCAGGCACGGCCTTTCCAACAGTGCCACCCACCAGCATGTGCGAGCTTCCGGTCCTGGGATACGTCACTTCCTGTTTTTGAAATGGCTGTATCTCGGCAACGGAAGGTCGTAGAGACATGGGTCCAAGACGGGCGCGTTCAGAGCCCCCGAATTAGGTCTGACGCCACCCACTCCCGAGTCTCTACGACTTTTGGTTCCCGAGTTAGGGTAGGGGTAGGGTTAGGGCTAGGGTTAGAGCTAGGGTTACGGTAGGTATGGGGGTTAAACGAGGTTTGTCTCGCTGGACAAAACGGGACAAACGTGAATAACTTTTGATAGGGAGGTCATAGAGACTTGGAACCAAGCTCCATCCCCACTAATTCAGGCACGGCCTTTCCAACAGTGCCACCCACCAGCATGTGCGAGCTTCCGGTCCTGAGATACGTCCCTTCCTGTTTTTGAAATGGCTGTATCTCGGCAACGGAAGGTCGTAGAGACATGGGTCCAAGACGGGCGCGTTCAGAGCCCCCGAATTAGGTCTGACGCCACCCACTCCCGAGTCTCTACGACTTTTGGTTCCCGAGTTATAGAGCAAAATGTCCTCCCCATTGGAAATGAATGGGATGAAAATTTCAGCAAGTGTTGGGGGCCGAAATCGAGCACGCAGAAAGTATTTAGGAGCACGTTTCAGGTCATTTGGAGTCTATTCGTACCACCCATGGAGTGACTTTTTCGAAAAATCTTGACACCCATGAGAGATGAGGTAGGCGTTAAGGTATAAGAGGTAGGTAAGTATTTTGAAGGTAAGTCGTGGACTGTTTGGTTGGTATTAACGCATAAGAGGTAGGTAAGTGTATTTAAAGGTAAGTTGTGGACTCTTTGGTCTGGCCTCAGTGCATCCGAGGCACGCAAGCCCCCACGCCACGTCAAGTCAGAGTCCATGTGGAGGTTTTTTTTGTTTGTTTTTTTGTTTGTTGTTTTTTTTTTTTTTTTTAAAAATTTTTGTTTAAACTTACTACTTCTTTCTTTTGTTTTTCTTATAGTAATACTAATGAAGTGTGAACACACCAATGCGCAGATGCTGTAATCATAACAATGAACTTAAGAAAACTAACAACATAACATGAAAAATCTTCTTTGGACTTAGTTGTCTCTCTGCATCCTCTGCCTCTTTTTGATAAACGCCTTAAAACGTCTGGCAGGGACCAGGTTTTGCTCACATTGTTTTAAATATGCAATATCTGCCTTTCTGTGTGAGACAATTCTGGTCAGGTCAACAAAGGAGAGCTCAGCGGCTGACCAGCGTGGATGGCAGTTTATGGGGATATACCCCAGTGTCTGCTTCTGTATGTCAGCTGGTCTGTCCTCCTCATCCACAGCCTGGATGTCCTCTGGCTCTTCCTGGCGGGTTTTTTTTGTTTTGGGGCATTTTGGAAGTCAGATGTGTTTCTAGTTTTGGTACCCTGCACGGAATGTCCTCGTGCAGGCGCCACACCACCAAGGGCCCAACTTTCGGGAGACTGTGGTGGGACTGCAGATGTAATTCCTGCATCTTTGATTGCCTCAAAGGCAGGTCCAGTGTGAGCTCGCGTGGTGCCACGTAGTCCACGTAGTCTCCATTTTCGATGATGCCAATGCATGAAAGGAACGTGAGCGTCTCTAATTTCTCCCCATGGACCATCTTATTGGGCAGCCCCACAAGACACTTTTCCAGCCACGGCATGCCCTGCTCCCTGTAGCGGTCCAGCTTACTGGGAAAACAGAGTCCTCTCCGTTCCACCTGGTGGAGGATGTGGGAGCGGATGACTGCCAGGCGAGAGACCATCGGGGGGCCAGTTTCCGTCACGAAAAGCTCTACATAAGACCTCTTGTCCCAGCTGAATCGTACCCGCTTCCCTTGCCACATTTTCAGGTGGGGGACCCAACGTAACTTGATCTCTTCCAGCCCCAGCCGAAGGCAATTAAGAGGGTCCAGGCCAGCCCGGGTGACAAGATCCCTGGCTCTGTCAAAGGTTCCTGGAAAGGGAAAAGCCCCCTGGGTTAGGGTTAGGGTTAGAGTTAGGGGTTAGGGTTAGGGTTAGGTATGGGGGTAAAACGAGGTTTGTCTCACTGGACAAAACGGGACAAACGTGAATAACTTTTGATAGGGAGGTCATAGAGACTTAGAACCAAGCTCCATCCCCACTAATTCAGGCACGGCCTTTCCAACAGTACCACCCACGAGCATGTGCGAGCTTCGGGTCCTGAGATACGTCACTTCCGGATTTTGAAATGGCCGTATCTCGGCAACGGAAGGTCGTAGAGACATGGGTCCAAGACTGGCGCGTTCAGAGCCCCCGAATTAGGTCTGACGCCACCCACTCCCGAGTCTCTACGACTTTTGGTTCCCGAGTTAGGGTAGGGGTAGGGTTAGGGCTAGGGTTAGAGCTAGGGTTACGGTAGGTATGGGGGTTAAACGAGGTTTGTCTCGCTGGACAAAACGGGACAAACGTGAATAACTTTTGATAGGGAGGTCATAGAGACTTGGAACCAAGCTCCATCCCCACTAATTCAGGCACGGCCTTTCCAACAGTGCCACCCACCAGCATGTGCGAGCTTCCGGTCCTGAGATACGTCACTTCCTGTTTTTGAAATGGCTGTATCTCGGCAACGGAAGGTCGTAGAGACATGGGTCCAAGACGGGCGCGTTCAGAGCCCCCGAATTAGGTCTGACGCCACCCACTCCCGAGTCTCTACGACTTTTGGTTCCCGAGTTAGGGTAGGGGTAGGGTTAGGGCTAGGGTTAGAGCTAGGGTTACGGTAGGTATGGGGGTTAAACGAGGTTTGTCTCGCTGGACAAAACGGGACAAACGTGAATAACTTTTGATAGGGAGGTCATAGAGACTTGGAACCAAGCTCCATCCCCACTAATTCAGGCACGGCCTTTCCAACAGTGCCACCCACCAGCATGTGCGAGCTTCCGGTCCTGAGATACGTCACTTCCTGTTTTTGAAATGGCTGTATCTCGGCAACGGAAGGTCGTAGAGACATGGGTCCAAGACGGGCGCGTTCAGAGCCCCCGAATTAGGTCTGACGCCACCCACTCCCGAGTCTCTACGACTTTTGGTTCCCGAGTTAGGGTAGGGGTAGGGTTAGGGCTAGGGTTAGAGCTAGGGTTACGGTAGGTATGGGGGTTAAACGAGGTTTGTCTCGCTGGACAAAACGGGACAAACGTGAATAACTTTTGATAGGGAGGTCATAGAGACTTGGAACCAAGCTCCATCCCCACTAATTCAGGCACGGCCTTTCCAACAGTGCCACCCACCAGCATGTGCGAGCTTCCGGTCCTGAGATACGTCACTTCCTGTTTTTGAAATGGCTGTATCTCGGCAACGGAAGGTCGTAGAGACATGGGTCCAAGACGGGCGCGTTCAGAGCCCCCGAATTAGGTCTGACGCCACCCACTCCCGAGTCTCTACGACTTTTGGTTCCCGAGTTAGGGTAGGGGTAGGGTTAGGGCTAGGGTTAGAGCTAGGGTTACGGTAGGTATGGGGGTTAAACGAGGTTTGTCTCGCTGGACAAAACGGGACAAACGTGAATAACTTTTGATAGGGAGGTCATAGAGACTTGGAACCAAGCTCCATCCCCACTAATTCAGGCACGGCCTTTCCAACAGTGCCACCCACCAGCATGTGCGAGCTTCCGGTCCTGAGATACGTCACTTCCTGTTTTTGAAATGGCTGTATCTCGGCAACGGAAGGTCGTAGAGACATGGGTCCAAGACGGGCGCGTTCAGAGCCCCCGAATTAGGTCTGACGCCACCCACTCCCGAGTCTCTACGACTTTTGGTTCCCGAGTTATAGAGCAAAATGTCCTCCCCATTGGAAATGAATGGGATGAAAATTTCAGCAAGTGTTGGGGGCCGAAATCGAGCACGCAGAAAGTATTTAGGAGCACGTTTCAGGTCATTTGGAGTCTATTCGTACCACCCATGGAGTGACTTTTTCGAAAAATCTTGACACCCATGAGAGATGAGGTAGGCGTTAAGGTATAAGAGGTAGGTAAGTATTTTGAAGGTAAGTCGTGGACTGTTTGGTTGGTATTAACGCATAAGAGGTAGGTAAGTGTATTTAAAGGTAAGTTGTGGACTCTGGTCTGGCCTCAGTGCATCCGAGGCACGCAAGCCCCCACGCCACGTCAAGTCAGAGTCCATGTGGAGGTTTTTTTTGTTTGTTTTTTTGTTTGTTGTTTTTTTTTTTTTTTTTAAAAATTTTTGTTTAAACTTACTACTTCTTTCTTTTGTTTTTCTTATAGTAATACTAATGAAGTGTGAACACACCAATGCGCAGATGCTGTAATCATAACAATGAACTTAAGAAAACTAACAACATAACATGAAAAATCTTCTTTGGACTTAGTTGTCTCTCTGCATCCTCTGCCTCTTTTTGATAAACGCCTTAAAACGTCTGGCAGGGACCAGGTTTTGCTCACATTGTTTTAAATATGCAATATCTGCCTTTCTGTGTGAGACAATTCTGGTCAGGTCAACAAAGGAGAGCTCAGCGGCTGACCAGCGTGGATGGCAGTTTATGGGGATATACCCCAGTGTCTGCTTCTGTATGTCAGCTGGTCTGTCCTCCTCATCCACAGCCTGGATGTCCTCTGGCTCTTCCTGGCGGGTTTTTTTTTGTTTTGGGGCATTTTGGAAGTCAGATGTGTTTCTAGTTTTGGTACCCTGCACGGAATGTCCTCGTGCAGGCGCCACACCACCAAGGGCCCAACTTTCGGGAGACTGTGGTGGGACTGCAGATGTAATTCCTGCATCTTTGATTGCCTCAAAGGCAGGTCCAGTGTGAGCTCGCGTGGTGCCACGTAGTCCACGTAGTCTCCATTTTCGATGATGCCAATGCATGAAAGGAACGTGAGCGTCTCTAATTTCTCCCCATGGACCATCTTATTGGGCAGCCCCACAAGACACTTTTCCAGCCACGGCATGCCCTGCTCCCTGTAGCGGTCCAGCTTACTGGGAAAACAGAGTCCTCTCCGTTCCACCTGGTGGAGGATGTGGGAGCGGATGACTGCCAGGCGAGAGACCATCGGGGGGCCAGTTTCCGTCACGAAAAGCTCTACATAAGACCTCTTGTCCCAGCTGAATCGTACCCGCTTCCCTTGCCACATTTTCAGGTGGGGGACCCAACGTAACTTGATCTCTTCCAGCCCCAGCCGAAGGCAATTAAGAGGGTCCAGGCCAGCCCGGGTGACAAGATCCCTGGCTCTGTCAAAGGTTCCTGGAAAGGGAAAAGCCCCCTGGGTTAGGGTTAGGGTTAGAGTTAGGGGTTAGGGTTAGGGTTAGGTATGGGGGTAAAACGAGGTTTGTCTCACTGGACAAAACGGGACAAACGTGAATAACTTTTGATAGGGAGGTCATAGAGACTTAGAACCAAGCTCCATCCCCACTAATTCAGGCACGGCCTTTCCAACAGTACCACCCACGAGCATGTGCGAGCTTCGGGTCCTGAGATACGTCACTTCCGGATTTTGAAATGGCCGTATCTCGGCAACGGAAGGTCGTAGAGACATGGGTCCAAGACTGGCGCGTTCAGAGCCCCCGAATTAGGTCTGACGCCACCCACTCCCGAGTCTCTACGACTTTTGGTTCCCGAGTTAGGGTAGGGGTAGGGTTAGGGCTAGGGTTAGAGCTAGGGTTACGGTAGGTATGGGGGTTAAACGAGGTTTGTCTCGCTGGACAAAACGGGACAAACGTGAATAACTTTTGATAGGGAGGTCATAGAGACTTGGAACCAAGCTCCATCCCCACTAATTCAGGCACGGCCTTTCCAACAGTGCCACCCACCAGCATGTGCGAGCTTCCGGTCCTGAGATACGTCACTTCCTGTTTTTGAAATGGCTGTATCTCGGCAACGGAAGGTCGTAGAGACATGGGTCCAAGACGGGCGCGTTCAGAGCCCCCGAATTAGGTCTGACGCCACCCACTCCCGAGTCTCTACGACTTTTGGTTCCCGAGTTAGGGTAGGGGTAGGGTTAGGGCTAGGGTTAGAGCTAGGGTTACGGTAGGTATGGGGGTTAAACGAGGTTTGTCTCGCTGGACAAAACGGGACAAACGTGAATAACTTTTGATAGGGAGGTCATAGAGACTTGGAACCAAGCTCCATCCCCACTAATTCAGGCACGGCCTTTCCAACAGTGCCACCCACCAGCATGTGCGAGCTTCCGGTCCTGAGATACGTCACTTCCTGTTTTTGAAATGGCTGTATCTCGGCAACGGAAGGTCGTAGAGACATGGGTCCAAGACGGGCGCGTTCAGAGCCCCCGAATTAGGTCTGACGCCACCCACTCCCGAGTCTCTACGACTTTTGGTTCCCGAGTTATAGAGCAAAATGTCCTCCCCATTGGAAATGAATGGGATGAAAATTTCAGCAAGTGTTGGGGGCCGAAATCGAGCACGCAGAAAGTATTTAGGAGCACGTTTCAGGTCATTTGGAGTCTATTCGTACCACCCATGGAGTGACTTTTTCGAAAAATCTTGACACCCATGAGAGATGAGGTAGGCGTTAAGGTATAAGAGGTAGGTAAGTATTTTGAAGGTAAGTCGTGGACTGTTTGGTTGGTATTAACGCATAAGAGGTAGGTAAGTGTATTTAAAGGTAAGTTGTGGACTCTTTGGTCTGGCCTCAGTGCATCCGAGGCACGCAAGCCCCCACGCCACGTCAAGTCAGAGTCCATGTGGAGGTTTTTTTTGTTTGTTTTTTTGTTTGTTGTTTTTTTTTTTTTTTTTAAAAATTTTTGTTTAAACTTACTACTTCTTTCTTTTGTTTTTCTTATAGTAATACTAATGAAGTGTGAACACACCAATGCGCAGATGCTGTAATCATAACAATGAACTTAAGAAAACTAACAACATAACATGAAAAATCTTCTTTGGACTTAGTTGTCTCTCTGCATCCTCTGCCTCTTTTTGATAAACGCCTTAAAACGTCTGGCAGGGACCAGGTTTTGCTCACATTGTTTTAAATATGCAATATCTGCCTTTCTGTGTGAGACAATTCTGGTCAGGTCAACAAAGGAGAGCTCAGCGGCTGACCAGCGTGGATGGCAGTTTATGGGGATATACCCCAGTGTCTGCTTCTGTATGTCAGCTGGTCTGTCCTCCTCATCCACAGCCTGGATGTCCTCTGGCTCTTCCTGGCGGGTTTTTTTTGTTTTGGGGCATTTTGGAAGTCAGATGTGTTTCTAGTTTTGGTACCCTGCACGGAATGTCCTCGTGCAGGCGCCACACCACCAAGGGCCCAACTTTCGGGAGACTGTGGTGGGACTGCAGATGTAATTCCTGCATCTTTGATTGCCTCAAAGGCAGGTCCAGTGTGAGCTCGCGTGGTGCCACGTAGTCCACGTAGTCTCCATTTTCGATGATGCCAATGCATGAAAGGAACGTGAGCGTCTCTAATTTCTCCCCATGGACCATCTTATTGGGCAGCCCCACAAGACACTTTTCCAGCCACGGCATGCCCTGCTCCCTGTAGCGGTCCAGCTTACTGGGAAAACAGAGTCCTCTCCGTTCCACCTGGTGGAGGATGTGGGAGCGGATGACTGCCAGGCGAGAGACCATCGGGGGGCCAGTTTCCGTCACGAAAAGCTCTACATAAGACCTCTTGTCCCAGCTGAATCGTACCCGCTTCCCTTGCCACATTTTCAGGTGGGGGACCCAACGTAACTTGATCTCTTCCAGCCCCAGCCGAAGGCAATTAAGAGGGTCCAGGCCAGCCCGGGTGACAAGATCCCTGGCTCTGTCAAAGGTTCCTGGAAAGGGAAAAGCCCCCTGGGTTAGGGTTAGGGTTAGAGTTAGGGGTTAGGGTTAGGGTTAGGTATGGGGGTAAAACGAGGTTTGTCTCACTGGACAAAACGGGACAAACGTGAATAACTTTTGATAGGGAGGTCATAGAGACTTAGAACCAAGCTCCATCCCCACTAATTCAGGCACGGCCTTTCCAACAGTACCACCCACGAGCATGTGCGAGCTTCGGGTCCTGAGATACGTCACTTCCGGATTTTGAAATGGCCGTATCTCGGCAACGGAAGGTCGTAGAGACATGGGTCCAAGACTGGCGCGTTCAGAGCCCCCGAATTAGGTCTGACGCCACCCACTCCCGAGTCTCTACGACTTTTGGTTCCCGAGTTAGGGTAGGGGTAGGGTTAGGGCTAGGGTTAGAGCTAGGGTTACGGTAGGTATGGGGGTTAAACGAGGTTTGTCTCGCTGGACAAAACGGGACAAACGTGAATAACTTTTGATAGGGAGGTCATAGAGACTTGGAACCAAGCTCCATCCCCACTAATTCAGGCACGGCCTTTCCAACAGTGCCACCCACCAGCATGTGCGAGCTTCCGGTCCTGAGATACGTCACTTCCTGTTTTTGAAATGGCTGTATCTCGGCAACGGAAGGTCGTAGAGACATGGGTCCAAGACGGGCGCGTTCAGAGCCCCCGAATTAGGTCTGACGCCACCCACTCCCGAGTCTCTACGACTTTTGGTTCCCGAGTTAGGGTAGGGGTAGGGTTAGGGCTAGGGTTAGAGCTAGGGTTACGGTAGGTATGGGGGTTAAACGAGGTTTGTCTCGCTGGACAAAACGGGACAAACGTGAATAACTTTTGATAGGGAGGTCATAGAGACTTGGAACCAAGCTCCATCCCCACTAATTCAGGCACGGCCTTTCCAACAGTGCCACCCACCAGCATGTGCGAGCTTCCGGTCCTGAGATACGTCACTTCCTGTTTTTGAAATGGCTGTATCTCGGCAACGGAAGGTCGTAGAGACATGGGTCCAAGACGGGCGCGTTCAGAGCCCCCGAATTAGGTCTGACGCCACCCACTCCCGAGTCTCTACGACTTTTGGTTCCCGAGTTATAGAGCAAAATGTCCTCCCCATTGGAAATGAATGGGATGAAAATTTCAGCAAGTGTTGGGGGCCGAAATCGAGCACGCAGAAAGTATTTAGGAGCACGTTTCAGGTCATTTGGAGTCTATTCGTACCACCCATGGAGTGACTTTTTCGAAAAATCTTGACACCCATGAGAGATGAGGTAGGCGTTAAGGTATAAGAGGTAGGTAAGTATTTTGAAGGTAAGTCGTGGACTGTTTGGTTGGTATTAACGCATAAGAGGTAGGTAAGTGTATTTAAAGGTAAGTTGTGGACTCTTTGGTCTGGCCTCAGTGCATCCGAGGCACGCAAGCCCCCACGCCACGTCAAGTCAGAGTCCATGTGGAGGTTTTTTTTGTTTGTTTTTTTGTTTGTTGTTTTTTTTTTTTTTTTTAAAAATTTTTGTTTAAACTTACTACTTCTTTCTTTTGTTTTTCTTATAGTAATACTAATGAAGTGTGAACACACCAATGCGCAGATGCTGTAATCATAACAATGAACTTAAGAAAACTAACAACATAACATGAAAAATCTTCTTTGGACTTAGTTGTCTCTCTGCATCCTCTGCCTCTTTTTGATAAACGCCTTAAAACGTCTGGCAGGGACCAGGTTTTGCTCACATTGTTTTAAATATGCAATATCTGCCTTTCTGTGTGAGACAATTCTGGTCAGGTCAACAAAGGAGAGCTCAGCGGCTGACCAGCGTGGATGGCAGTTTATGGGGATATACCCCAGTGTCTGCTTCTGTATGTCAGCTGGTCTGTCCTCCTCATCCACAGCCTGGATGTCCTCTGGCTCTTCCTGGCGGGTTTTTTTTGTTTTGGGGCATTTTGGAAGTCAGATGTGTTTCTAGTTTTGGTACCCTGCACGGAATGTCCTCGTGCAGGCGCCACACCACCAAGGGCCCAACTTTCGGGAGACTGTGGTGGGACTGCAGATGTAATTCCTGCATCTTTGATTGCCTCAAAGGCAGGTCCAGTGTGAGCTCGCGTGGTGCCACGTAGTCCACGTAGTCTCCATTTTCGATGATGCCAATGCATGAAAGGAACGTGAGCGTCTCTAATTTCTCCCCATGGACCATCTTATTGGGCAGCCCCACAAGACACTTTTCCAGCCACGGCATGCCCTGCTCCCTGTAGCGGTCCAGCTTACTGGGAAAACAGAGTCCTCTCCGTTCCACCTGGTGGAGGATGTGGGAGCGGATGACTGCCAGGCGAGAGACCATCGGGGGGCCAGTTTCCGTCACGAAAAGCTCTACATAAGACCTCTTGTCCCAGCTGAATCGTACCCGCTTCCCTTGCCACATTTTCAGGTGGGGGACCCAACGTAACTTGATCTCTTCCAGCCCCAGCCGAAGGCAATTAAGAGGGTCCAGGCCAGCCCGGGTGACAAGATCCCTGGCTCTGTCAAAGGTTCCTGGAAAGGGAAAAGCCCCCTGGGTTAGGGTTAGGGTTAGAGTTAGGGGTTAGGGTTAGGGTTAGGTATGGGGGTAAAACGAGGTTTGTCTCACTGGACAAAACGGGACAAACGTGAATAACTTTTGATAGGGAGGTCATAGAGACTTAGAACCAAGCTCCATCCCCACTAATTCAGGCACGGCCTTTCCAACAGTACCACCCACGAGCATGTGCGAGCTTCGGGTCCTGAGATACGTCACTTCCGGATTTTGAAATGGCCGTATCTCGGCAACGGAAGGTCGTAGAGACATGGGTCCAAGACTGGCGCGTTCAGAGCCCCCCGAATTAGGTCTGACGCCACCCACTCCCGAGTCTCTACGACTTTTGGTTCCCGAGTTAGGGTAGGGGTAGGGTTAGGGCTAGGGTTAGAGCTAGGGTTACGGTAGGTATGGGGGTTAAACGAGGTTTGTCTCGCTGGACAAAACGGGACAAACGTGAATAACTTTTGATAGGGAGGTCATAGAGACTTGGAACCAAGCTCCATCCCCACTAATTCAGGCACGGCCTTTCCAACAGTGCCACCCACCAGCATGTGCGAGCTTCCGGTCCTGAGATACGTCACTTCCTGTTTTTGAAATGGCTGTATCTCGGCAACGGAAGGTCGTAGAGACATGGGTCCAAGACGGGCGCGTTCAGAGCCCCCGAATTAGGTCTGACGCCACCCACTCCCGAGTCTCTACGACTTTTGGTTCCCGAGTTAGGGTAGGGGTAGGGTTAGGGCTAGGGTTAGAGCTAGGGTTACGGTAGGTATGGGGGTTAAACGAGGTTTGTCTCGCTGGACAAAACGGGACAAACGTGAATAACTTTTGATAGGGAGGTCATAGAGACTTGGAACCAAGCTCCATCCCCACTAATTCAGGCACGGCCTTTCCAACAGTGCCACCCACCAGCATGTGCGAGCTTCCGGTCCTGAGATACGTCACTTCCTGTTTTTGAAATGGCTGTATCTCGGCAACGGAAGGTCGTAGAGACATGGGTCCAAGACGGGCGCGTTCAGAGCCCCCGAATTAGGTCTGACGCCACCCACTCCCGAGTCTCTACGACTTTTGGTTCCCGAGTTATAGAGCAAAATGTCCTCCCCATTGGAAATGAATGGGATGAAAATTTCAGCAAGTGTTGGGGGCCGAAATCGAGCACGCAGAAAGTATTTAGGAGCACGTTTCAGGTCATTTGGAGTCTATTCGTACCACCCATGGAGTGACTTTTTCGAAAAATCTTGACACCCATGAGAGATGAGGTAGGCGTTAAGGTATAAGAGGTAGGTAAGTATTTTGAAGGTAAGTCGTGGACTGTTTGGTTGGTATTAACGCATAAGAGGTAGGTAAGTGTATTTAAAGGTAAGTTGTGGACTCTTTGGTCTGGCCTCAGTGCATCCGAGGCACGCAAGCCCCCACGGCCACGTCAAGCTCAGAGTCCATGTGGAGGTTTTTTTTGTTTGTTTTTTTGTTTGTTGTTTTTTTTTTTTTTTTTTAAAAATTTTTGTTTAAACTTACTACTTCTTTCTTTTGTTTTTCTTATAGTAATACTAATGAAGTGTGAACACACCAATGCGCAGATGCTGTAATCATAACAATGAACTTAAGAAAACTAACAACATAACATGAAAAATCTTCTTTGGACTTAGTTGTCTCTCTGCATCCTCTGCCTCTTTTTGATAAACGCCTTTAAAACGTCTGGCAACCAGGTTTTGCTCACATTGTTTTAAATATGCAATATCTGCCTTTCTGTGTGAGACAATTCTGGTCAGGTCAACAAAGGAGAGCTCAGCGGCTGACCAGCGTGGATGGCAGTTTATGGGGATATACCCCAGTGTCTGCTTCTGTATGTCAGCTGGTCTGTCCTCCTCATCCACAGCCTGGATGTCCTCTGGCTCTTCCTGGCGGGTTTTTTTTGTTTTGGGGCATTTTGGAAGTCAGATGTGTTTCTAGTTTTGGTACCCTGCACGGAATGTCCTCGTGCAGGCGCCACACCACCAAGGGCCCAACTTTCGGGAGACTGTGGTGGGACTGCAGATGTAATTCCTGCATCTTTGATTGCCTCAAAGGCAGGTCCAGTGTGAGCTCGCGTGGTGCCACGTAGTCCACGTAGTCTCCATTTTCGATGATGCCAATGCATGAAAGGAACGTGAGCGTCTCTAATTTCTCCCCATGGACCATCTTATTGGGCAGCCCCACAAGGACACTTTTCCAGCCACGGCATGCCCTGCTCCCTGTAGCGGTCCAGCTTACTGGGAAAACAGAGTCCCTCTCCGTTCCACCTGGTGGAGGATGTGGGAGCGGATGACTGCCAGGCGAGAGACCATCGGGGGGCCAGTTTCCGTCACGAAAAGCTCTACATAAGACCTCTTGTCCCAGCTGAATCGTACCCGCTTCCCTTGCCACATTTTCAGGTGGGGGACCCAACGTAACTTGATCTCTTCCAGCCCCAGCCGAAGGCAATTAAGAGGGTCCAGGCCAGCCCGGGTGACAAGATCCCTGGCTCTGTCAAAGGTTCCTGGAAAGGGAAAAGCCCCCTGGGTTAGGGTTAGGGTTAGAGTTAGGGGTTAGGGTTAGGGTTAGGTATGGGGGTAAAACGAGGTTTGTCTCACTGGACAAAACGGGACAAACGTGAATAACTTTTGATAGGGAGGTCATAGAGACTTGGAACCAAGCTCCATCCCCACTAATTCAGGCACGGCCTTTCCAACAGTACCACCCATGAGCATGTGCGAGCTTCGGGTCCTGAGATACGTCACTTCCGGATTTTGAAATGGCCGTATCTCGGCAACGGAAGGTCGTAGAGACATGGGTCCAAGACTGGCGCGTTCAGAGCCCCCGAATTAGGTCTGACGCCACCCACTCCCGAGTCTCTACGACTTTTGGTTCCCGAGTTAGGGTAGGGGGTAGGGTTAGGGCTAGGGTTAGAGCTAGGGTTACGGTAGGTATGGGGGTTAAACGAGGTTTGTCTCGCTGGACAAAACGGGACAAACGTGAATAACTTTTGATAGGGAGGTCATAGAGACTTGGAACCAAGCTCCATCCCCACTAATTCAGGCACGGCCTTTCCAACAGTGCCACCCACCAGCATGTGCGAGCTTCCGGTCCTGAGATACGTCACTTCCTGTTTTTGAAATGGCTGTATCTCGGCAACGGAAGGTCGTAGAGACATGGGTCCAAGACGGGCGCGTTCAGAGCCCCCGAATTAGGTCTGACGCCACCCACTCCCGAGTCTCTACGACTTTTGGTTCCCGAGTTAGGGTAGGGGTAGGGTTAGGGCTAGGGTTAGAGCTAGGGTTACGGTAGGTATGGGGGTTAAACGAGGTTTGTCTCGCTGGACAAAACGGGACAAACGTGAATAACTTTTGATAGGGAGGTCATAGAGACTTGGAACCAAGCTCCATCCCCACTAATTCAGGCACGGCCTTTCCAACAGTGCCACCCACCAGCATGTGCGAGCTTCCGGTCCTGAGATACGTCACTTCCTGTTTTTGAAATGGCTGTATCTCGGCAACGGAAGGTCGTAGAGACATGGGTCCAAGACGGGCGCGTTCAGAGCCCCGAATTAGGTCTGACGCCACCCACTCCCGAGTCTCTACGACTTTTGGTTCCCGAGTTAGGGTAGGGGTAGGGTTAGGGCTAGGGTTAGAGCTAGGGTTACGGTAGGTATGGGGGTTAAACGAGGTTTGTCTCGCTGGACAAAACGGGACAAACGTGAATAACTTTTGATAGGGAGGTCATAGAGACTTGGAACCAAGCTCCATCCCCACTAATTCAGGCACGGCCTTTCCAACAGTGCCACCCACGAGCATGTGCGAGCTTCCGGTCCTGAGATACGTCACTTCCTGTTTTTGAAATGGCTGTATCTCGGCAACGGAAGGTCGTAGAGACATGGGTCCAAGACGGGCGCGTTCAGAGCCCCGAATTAGGTCTGACGCCACCCACTCCCGAGTCTCTACGACTTTTGGTTCCCGAGTTATAGAGCAAAATGTCCTCCCCATTGGAAATGAATGGGATGAAAATTTCAGCGTGTTGGAGGCCGAAATCGAGCACGCAGAAAGTATTTAGGAGCCCGTTTCAGGTCATTTGGAGTCTATTCGTACCACTCATGGAGTGACTTTTTCGAAAAATCTTGACACCCATGAGAGATGAGGTAGGCGTTAAGGTATAAGAGGTAGGTAAGTATTTTGAAGGTAAGTCGTGGACTGTTTGGTTGGTATTAACGCATAAGAGGTAGGTAAGTGTATTTAAAGGTAAGTTGTGGACTCTTTGGTCTGGCCTCAGTGCCATCCGAGGCACGCAAGCCCCCACGCCACGTCAAGTCAGAGTCCATGTGGAGGTTTTTTTTGTTTGTTTTTTTGTTTGTTGTTTTTTTTTTTTTTTTAAAAAATTTTTGTTTAAACTTACTACTTCTTTCTTTTGTTTTTCTTATAGTAATACTAATGAAGTGTGAACACACCAATGCGCAGATGCTGTAATCATAACAATGAACTTAAGAAAACTAACAACATAACATGAAAAATCTTCTTTGGACTTAGTTGTCTCTCTGCATCCTCTGCCTCTTTTTGATAAACGCCTTAAAACGTCTGGCAGGGACCAGGTTTTGCTCACATTGTTTTAAATATGCAATATCTGCCTTTCTGTGTGAGACAATTCTGGTCAGGTCAACAAAGGAGAGCTCAGCGGCTGACCAGCGTGGATGGCAGTTTATGGGGATATACCCCAGTGTCTGCTTCTGTATGTCAGCTGGTCTGTCCTCCTCATCCACAGCCTGGATGTCCTCTGGCTCTTCCTGGCGGGTTTTTTTTTGTTTTGGGGCATTTTGGAAGTCAGATGTGTTTCTAGTTTTGGTACCCTGCACGGAATGTCCTCGTGCAGGCGCCACACCACCAAGGGCCCAACTTTCGGGAGACTGTGGTGGGACTGCAGATGTAATTCCTGCATCTTTGATTGCCTCAAAGGCAGGTCCAGTGTGAGCTCGCGTGGTGCCACGTAGTCCACGTAGTCTCCATTTTCGATGATGCCAATGCATGAAAGGAACGTGAGCGTCTCTAATTTCTCCCCATGGACCATCTTATTGGGCAGCCCCACAAGACACTTTTCCAGCCACGGCATGCCCTGCTCCCTGTAGCGGTCCAGCTTACTGGGAAAACAGAGTCCTCTCCGTTCCACCTGGTGGAGGATGTGGGAGCGGATGACTGCCAGGCGAGAGACCATCGGGGGGCCAGTTTCCGTCACGAAAAGCTCTACATAAGACCTCTTGTCCCAGCTGAATCGTACCCGCTTCCCTTGCCACATTTTCAGGTGGGGGACCCAACGTAACTTGATCTCTTCCAGCCCCAGCCGAAGGCAATTAAGAGGGTCCAGGCCAGCCCGGGTGACAAGATCCCTGGCTCTGTCAAAGGTTCCTGGAAAGGGAAAAGCCCCCTGGGTTAGGGTTAGGGTTAGAGTTAGGGGTTAGGGTTAGGGTTAGGTATGGGGGTAAAACGAGGTTTGTCTCACTGGACAAAACGGGACAAACGTGAATAACTTTTGATAGGGAGGTCATAGAGACTTAGAACCAAGCTCCATCCCCACTAATTCAGGCACGGCCTTTCCAACAGTACCACCCACGAGGGTTAGG